>NC_051181.1:104355347-104503767 GCF_013339695.2 Rhipicephalus sanguineus
CTGCGACGACTTAGCACAAATCCTGGCCCGATTTAGTCAAGGGGCACTATTGGTTTTTTTTTCCTCTGAAACTGGAAACTGTACCAGCGGGGGTGGCATTTCAGAGATATTGCAATTCAAAGAAATCAACATCACTTCCGAATAGGTTCCAAGGGCGTTTTATGAGACGAATGAAGTTGAACGAGTGAATTGTGTTTAGTGGAAACTAGTTTGAATGGACAGCGCAAGGACACAGCTTGGAAGATTGCGAATTACTTTTGCGTACCTTACGCAGACATTTGAAAAAGATCTGGTATAGGGGCGATGCGATGAAAATACGGTGAAAACTTCCTTCCTTGCTTGTCTTTATTTTTTTATTGTTCTCTTTCTCTCTGTTTCTTGTCTGTATTTTTGTACCTGTTTTCCTCTATTTCGCATTATCGCTCTTTTCATTTTTATTTCTTCCCATTCTTTCCTCTCCCCCTCTCTTCTTTCTCTCTCTTTCTTTGTTTCTTTTTATCTCTCTCTTCTTTTTCTTTCTGTCTTTCTCTGCGCTTTTCTCTCTTATCGTATCTGTCTCTCTCTTTCTCCTCTTTTTATTGACTCTTTATTTTTCTCTTTCTTGCCGCTACTGTCTTGCTCTTCCTTTTTCTATCTTTTTATCGTATCGGTTCCTTCTATCTCTTTCCGTCTATTTCTGTCTCTCTCTTTCTTCCTATCTTTTTATGCCTTTATTCCCTTAATTTCTCTCTACTTTTCCTCTTCCTCTTTCTCTTGTCACTTTCTTGCTCTCTCTCTATCTTCTATGTCATTCCTTTCCATCTCTTTTCTTTCTCTCATCTCTTTTTCGCGTGTTTTCGTTTGACACTCGCGCCTGCTGTACACAGTAATGGGGCTTGTCCATGTACTGTGGCGCATACCCACCTGAGGAGTTTTGCACGAAGGAGCACAAATCACCGATAGCTTAAACTACATCACTGTAGGGAGAATGAAGAGAGCGTGGGCCGGTTTGTGATGACACTTGTTTACGACTGAGCACAATTACCGACAGCGCAACAGCTTCCCTCTTCAAAACAGGTCTTGAACGTTATAACCACCCTGTAGTTATCTGTATACTGTGGCTGCCGAAGACTAGCCCATCTTGGCCTTAAATCCCTCTCTTTTTGCTGGGCTCTGCGAAACAAAACGACCCCGAAATGTTCACAGCGCATATCCTCAGCATGTCAGCGCTCGTCCTTAGTCATGCTTTGATATGCTTCAGTGAGACACTGCTATTACCTCGTATTCGGGCTTCTGCTTCCGGCTGGTAGTGAACGTTCGCCAGAGCGACCATGAGAAGGCACGTCCTACTTAGAGCGAACGCCCTCCTTATTTTTGTCTCCTCCGTCGCTACTTCTAGGGGCCGGTGATGATGGTTCGATATTTACTCTGGATACAAAGAAGCCGAGGTAAAGAAGGGCGCCCACTCTCACACGACCGATTCAAGGGGACGCGTCGTTACTCACGGGAGGTCTTTTGGGGGCGTTCGATAGTTTACGTAATACTTAGCTGTGATATAGAGTGCTCAGGTAATACGTTTCGTCATCTTCCCGCGCCGTCGTCTCTTCCTGTTCGCGGCTGGTGCTCGTCCTACAAACGTGCAAAAAAACTCCTTCCGTCTGTGGTGTTTTCCTGTCATCGAGCGTGCCAAACGCCCCTCCTTTCCTTTTTCGCCCTGCACTGTAATTTCTCTGTCTTTCCTTGATTCCCCATTCCGATTCATTAAACCACGCTTGAGGTGTCTATTAATCCGTCAGATCGCTGCTGCGGGGTTCCTATTATTCAAAAACCCACAGGATCCACCATGCATTCACTAAGACGACTCGACGACAAAAGCAATCTTCTTCTTCATCTTCCCAGTCCGTGTATGGATCCTGCCCCGCCACCCTCCGAAAGCTTTGCGTACCCAGCGTGGTTTTCCATTTCCTCCTGGAGTGGAGGCACCTCAACCTGCTTTTGCACTGCCTCCACGATCTGCCCACTCTTGGACCAAGCAACGATGTCAGGGTGATGGCGCCATCATGTGACGTCACGGGATGTCACGCCAAAATTGTGCGACGTCATGATGACGTCACACATTTTGGCTATTTGTGACGTCATCACGAAATGATTTTTTGCATCCCGCGTCCTCGACGCCGCAGGACGCCGACGCCGACGGTCAAGTTTCCTTGTTTGATGAGGCATTTAAGGCTTTGGTCTTAATAACTTATTCTCGCTCTGCTCCCCCTCCGAGCGCTACAGATGCTCGGTAAAGAGCGTGTACAGAGCGTGTACCGCCACAGATGTTCAGTGCAACGGCTATATTCTTTAAAGGGTTTGCGCGATTAAAAAAGTACGAATATTCCGCTGTTGTATCATATAGGTATGTTAAATTGCACCATCTCATTTAATGAAACGTTCGGTTATCTGCTTAAGTAGACCTGTTAGATCGTTCTGCGCAATCTTGCTTTTGTGTTTTGTTTTAACAGCGGAGGAGTTTAAGGTCGAGGTTCGCTACGAGGTGTTAACAAAACTATCATCATCATGAACGGTCTTCCACCTTAAATGGCATCTCGCATCGCCTGGCACCTGGCACAGCTGCACCTAGCGTGTTAAGCGCAACAACTCGGCCGACGCGCGCGCTCTTCGTCCTCTTCTTCGTCCTCTTCTTCGTCATCTTCTCTTCATCTTCTGCTTCCCTCCCTGAACAATTGTGCTCGGCGTGCGCGTCCCGAATGCATCGATTGGTCCGGCGTGGGACGCAATAATTCGGATTGCGCTACAAAGAGTTCAGAGATAGAGGAAAAAAAGAGACAAATACCAGATAGAAAAAGAGAAAAGAGAAGGAGATAAAAAGAAAGAGAAGCGAGAAATGAGGGTGAGAGAGAAAGAAAGAAAGAAAGAGGAAGCGAGCGAGACGTAGAGAAGAGGGAGAGAACGAAAGGAAACAGAAAGTGAGAAAAATACACAAAGAAAGAGAGAAAAAGAAGTAAACAGAGATAGAGAGAAAAAGAAATAGACGAGACAAAAAAAAAGATATGAAAAAACAGATAGAAAGGTAGAACAGATAGAAACAGATAGAAACAGACAAGGAAGGTCACCCAGCTCAGCTGCTCCTTCAGGCTTGGCGCCGCTAGTGCGAAGCTGACCTATTATTAATAATATATATATTTTTAACATTGCCCTGGTTAGCCGTCCCGTTGACAAGATGACTGGAATGTTATTCCCAGAAGAAGGAATACCTAAACCGAATGACACATGCGTGATTACCGCGTCGTATACACTACGTTTCACGCGCGGCGTGGAAAGCTGCGAAGGCTATAATAAGCTCTGTTCTCAAAACGCGCATCTCTGCACGTATCCTGGTAAGCCTTCGTAATTAAGCCTTCGTATCCTGGTAAGCTTTCGTAAGTTACATAAGTAGCTTATTGCAACAATCTATTGTCAAGACGCACACTTGAAACGTCGTCAGAACGAATAAACGGCATTGTGCTTCTGTTTGCAGATTATAGACATCTCAACTCGCTTGGTCCGCCGAGAACACCAGCTTACCCGATATTGCGCATCATATAACAGAATACACCGAAGGTTAAGTAGTTATTTAACACCTTTCTTTTTTAAAAAGCAACGGGAAAGATTTGTCACATGTTACACTTCAGTTGGTGACGATCAGGTAACATCAGACTTGTTGAAAGACGGTGGATAGATTATGTTAGAAAAACTGCCCACCCTGTATACGAAGTGTCTCTCGACGGGGAGGATGCCAGACTCTTGGAAGAGTGCCAACGTGATATTGATCCATAAGAAAGGGGACGTCAACGACCTGAAAAAATTACAGGCCCATCAGCTTACTGTCCGTTGTCTACAAGCTATTTGCAAAAGTAATGGCTAACAGAATTAATGCGACATTAGAGTTCAATCAACCAAAGGACTAGGCAGGATTTCGTACAGGCTTCTTAACAATAGACCATATTCATACTATCAATCAGGTGATAGAGAAATGCGCGGAATACAACCAACCCCTATACATAGCCTTCATAGATTACGAGAAGGCATTTGATTCGGTGGAGACATCACCAGTCATGCAGACACTGCGGAATCAAAGCATCGACGAAGCCTATAGAAACATAATGGAAGAAATCTACAGCGGATCCACAGCCACTATAGTCCTCCATAAAGAAAGCGACAGAATCCCAATAAAGAAGGGCGTACGACAGGGAGACACGATCTCTCCAATGCTATTCACCGCGTGTTTACAGGAGGTTTTCAGGGCCCTAGATTGGGAAGAATTAGGGATAAGATTTAATGGAGAGTATCTCAGTAACCTGCGATTCGCTGATGACATTGCATTGATGAGTAACGCGGGAGACGAATTACAGCTCATGATTACTGAACTGGATACGGAAAGTAGAAGAGTAGGTCTGAAATTAATGTGCATAAATATAAAGTAATGTGGAACAATCTTGGCAGAGAACAGCGCTTTGTGATAGGTGGCGAGACACTGGAAGTTTTAAAGGAACACGTCTACTTAGGACAGGTAGTAACCGCGGAGCCGAACCATGAGAGTGAAATAACTAGAAGAATAAGGATGGGATGGGGCTCATTCGGCAAGCATTATCAAATCATCAGTGGTAGTCTACCACTATCCCTGAAGAGGAAGGTATATAACAGCTGCATCTTACCGTACTTACCTACGGAGCAGAAACCTGGAGACTTACAAAGAGGGTTCAACTTAAATTGAGGACGACGCAGCGAGTGATGGCAAGGAAATGATAGGTGTAACCTTAAGAGACAGGAAGAGAGCAGAGTGGGTCAGGGAACAAACGGGGGTTAAGGACATCATAGTTGAAATCAAGAAGAAGAAATGGATATGGCCGGGCACGTAGCACGTCGGCAGGATAACCGATGGTCATTAAGCGCAACTTACTGGATTCCAAGAGATGGCAAACGCGTGATGGGGAGCCAGAAAATTAGGTGGGTAGATGAGATTAAAAGTTTGTAGGTACAACGTGGTAGCAGAAAGCACAGGACCGGGCTGATTGGCGGAGCATGGGAGAAGCCTTTGCCCTGCAGTGGAGGTAGACAGGCTGACGATGAAGATGACACTTCAGTTCTCGGTTATATCACTTAATTTAGGTCGGTATATCGTAGAGCTGTTTTAGGACTCTAGGAAGCTTTAGACACAATGACTGCCATGAAACTCTAAAAACACGTGAACAAGTGGCATACAGCGCAAAAATTCACATTAACATACGCGGATTAAACAATCAGCTTTCGTCGCCCACTTTTTTCCTAGCAACGAATTATGAACAGCTTACACTTCAGATACCGGCCCGGTGTACCGATATCTCAAGACACGGGAAAAAGGTAATAAGTTGCATTGCATAACGCTTGAAAATGAACAAAAGGTGGTTAATTATTTTGGAAACTTAAATACCTGCCCACGGCGTTCTTTCATTACACTCCTCCCACACAGTGAACACTTCTTTGTTTGAGATATTTTTCGTCTTTTCCGTCCTCTAACGAAGGCTTATAAATATATAACCCGAGATATTCCTTTTAATTATTTGTTTCATACGGGAGTGTTACTGGGCTATAGCATGACTTCTCAAGAGATAATCACATTCACAGGTTAAATATTAGGAAAAAGCAAACCTTGTAGAAAAACGATAATTTCAAAACATGCAACGCCAGGAAAGATAGAAACAATTTCTGTGCGGGTAGCATGTGTAATTAATGCAAGAGGGATAGCATGTCTAATTAACATAACAGGTGTGTTATGCAAGGGCTCCACGAAATGCTCACGGAGGACACCGGCTGAAGAATTTCAGATAATATTTTCTAATGATCAAAAGCTCGTGAAAAAAAAGATTTCCTAGAATATGCCAGTGCGCAAGTACAAATGTTTGAGGATTAGGCCTAATTCTGGGTATAGATTATGTGGCAATAGTTAGGAGACCTGTTATTTTAGAAGTAACATAATGAATTATATGCAGAACGCCCACATGTGGGCGATAAGCTGCGCCTTATTGCTGTAAAATTAGCTGTTTATATATTTTCTCTTTATATAGCCGGTACACTAATTTATTTTTTGCGAGCATCGCAAGTACGTAGACAACTGTTTTTTTAGAATGATAACCAGCCTGTTTAAGAGTGCATTACGTCACCACCACCCACCTACACCTCTCACCGCCGGCCAGAAACTCCTACAAACACAATTTAGAGAAGTAATCTACACGATAAAGGCATTTACACTTCATTACTTACAGTTAGGTGCCTACAGCCCTCGCTTTAGGCATTAAACGGTATTATCGCAGCTGGGACTTCAAGAAACCTAATCATACACTCAAGAAACTGTGCTGATTATGTGTTCAGTGGTGTCTATATAGCAGGGGTTATCACTTCGTTAATTCTTAATGATCGGTCAGAAAAGCTTGGCATATGGAATGCTAACTATCGTTCCGTTTCAGCTACGCTGTATACAATGCTGAGCACCACGGCTGTTCTTGCAGAAGCGGAATACGTGAAAATCTCCTTCTGGATTAAGATTTTTAATGCAAGGATGATGGTAGTCCACACTGAGCTTTTCGTTCGCTTCAGTGAATAGAACTCTGCGAATGATGTTTCTTACGTATTGCATAACGAATAATTTCCACTTACAAAAAGCATTGAGGTACGCCTACAAAAGTAACCCCTGCGAGGTGAAATACCGCGTAATTTTAATTCCTATAATTACATCACACCACTGCCTTTCTGTTGCTCTCGTATGTATGTATGTGTGTGTGTGTGTGTATGTATGTATGTGTGTGTGTGTATGTATGTATGTATGTATGTATGTATGTATGTATGTATGTATGTATGTATGTATGTATGTATGTATGTATGTATGTATGTATGTATGTATGTATGTATGTATGTATGTATGTATGTATGTATGTATGTATGTATGTATGTATGTATGTATGTATGTATGTATGCGTGCGCGCCAGCACCCGCGCTCGGTGAATCAAACTCAGGTTCATGCTGTAGAGTACACTTGTGCCATTCCAGTGCCGCCTTCTATGAACTGTGAATATTCAAAAAAAAAAAAAAGGCTCTGAATTTGGCGCTCAAATGGGGGTAGCCGTTATCACGTAGAGAGAAAGAAAATCAGGGAAAAAGCCGGCAGATCCCACGCACTATGGGAATCGATGTAATACGAAGCAGCCAGCAAAAAGCTGCATACATCGCCTCGTTTGTCTTTGAGGCAAATGAAGTCATTCATGACATGGCATCTAGTTCATTATATATCGCATGTTCAGTCTGGCATATACCATGCTAATGAAACGTATATTGTGGTACATACAATGCATGGCCTGACATTTAGGTTCATCACGCACTCGTGTCATCCCATGCCAAATTTGGTACATATCCAGTAACAAAACGGCCGGAAGCGCACCATGACAGTGTCATGTACATCATACCGTACATGACATGCATGTCATGATTCGCATGTTGGGACCTGTCATTTATGTCCGTCATACAGTCACGTAGCGCAATACCGAATTTGGTACATGTCAAGCCAGCGAAACGGGCGCGAGAACACCGTGAGCATGGCATGTCACTCATGCCATACATGCATGTCGTGGTGTTCTTGTTACCACCTGTCATTTGTGTTCGTCATAGTCACATCACGCAATACCAATTTTGGTGTATATCAAGCGAGCAAAACGGCCGCGAGTGGACCATAAGCATGGAATGTAAATCATGTCAAACATGACATACACGTCATGGTTTTCATGTCTACCTCGTCATACAGTCACATCGGACAATACCAATTTTGGTGCATATCAAGCGAGCGAAACGGCCGCGAGTGCATCATGAGCGTGGCATGTAAATCATGTCGTACATAACTTGTATGTCATGATTTTCATGTTACCACCTCTCATTTACGTTCATCATAGAGTGTCGTCACGCAATACCAATTTTGGTGTATATAAAGCCAGCGAAACGGCCGCGAGCGCACCATGAGCGTGTAATGTAAATCGTGTCGTACATGACACGCATTTCATGATTTTCGTCTTACCACGTGTCAGTTATTGTCGTCATACAGAAATGTCTCGTCATACACTTTTGGAATATATCCATTCATTTAGACGGCCGCGAGCGCCCCGAGACCATATCATGTAAATCATGCTGTACATGACATGCGTGTTATGATTTGCATGTTAGGACCTGTCATTTATATTCATCATGAACTCTTGTCACGCTATAGCAATTTTGGTATATGTCAAATTAAAACAGCCGCAACAGCCCCGAGAGCGTGGCGTGTAAGTCATGCTGTTCATGACATGCATATCATGATTTTCAGAATACGATCATGTTATGCCATATATCAATTTTGGCATACACCACATTGACGAAACGGCCAGGAGAGCACAAAGTCGCAGGCGGCTAGATAGATAGATAGATTAGATAGATAGATAGAGATAGATAGATAGATAGATAGATAGATAGATAGATAGATAGATAGATAGATAGATAGATAGATAGATAGATAAGATAGATAGATAGATAGATAGATAGATAGATAGATAGATAGATACGCTCAATGTCGCAGAAGTTCGCTAGAAATGCTTCGCATTTCAAATATGCCTAAGTGTATTAGTAGATCGCAGATACGCGAACAAAACTCGAGGATCACTGATATATTTGAGTGCGTAGAGAAAACACTCATGTGTTTCTAGAGGACGTTACATGAAGTTATAGAAAGGCGTTATGGGGAAAAAAGCAATGCACTTTAAGGGCAAATATTTGCATTTCCTTCACGGTAGTCCAAGTAGAAAGACACCAACAAGTGACGCTGTTGGTGTTGGTTTCTACTCCTCTGTGTCGTTGTTCGCCAGTATCATGTTAATTAGCTACCGTCCTTGTGTTTTTGTTCATTTCCCTGTTTTCAAAGATGTACGCCGAAGTTTCAAACTTCAGGACACCGTAGTTTACAGTGAAGTTGCGGCGCAAAAAATATGCACGGAAAAAGAGGGCGAATAAAGAAACACACTGTAATAAAAGCACAGGCTGTTCTCTGTGTGTTTTACGTATGCGAACTCGTGGTGAGCCGTCTCTTCGCGACACTTCCTGTATGTCATCTGCATCGGGGCCCAGCGCTACACCGAAGACGCGCCATTTCTGTAATCGGTAGTTGGTCGATATTCTTGCCCGGATATCTACTCATCGGAACACCTTGCCAGCAAGGTAGAAGCCTTACTGCAGATGAGTGCTTTTTGTGAACACAATGAAGTAGCAAAGTGGTGCGCCGCAGCTGAAAACTGACATGCCATTCAATAACAAGGAAACGTATCTTCGACCTTTCGCTGTTGTCGAGAGCAGGTGGCACACCGCTAGGTGGCGTATCTAGGCAGTTCGACCTAGAATCACTGTATATGCTACCTTTAGGTAGCAGAGTTGCGCATAGGTCCGGCTAGCAACCATAGCTATGCGGTAAAGTCGCACTTCGTTTTTGCAGGCGACATGCCTACCGTGTCGCCGATTAACCTGTCTGGCGTGTCGAAGACCGGCGATAAACATTGGCTGTCGATGGCTAGTGTTAATTCAGCTCGCTGCAGCGGCGGCGTCGAGAAATAAAAAAAATTGGCCCAAGCGGCAGCTTCTCCGCAATGCATGGTTGCTAGCGGCGTTGGAAGACAGATGCGCAACTCTGCTACCTAAAGGTAGCATATACAGTAACTCTAGTTCGACCTAGAGTTACTGTATATGCTGCCTTTAGGTAGCAGAGTTGCGCATCTGTCTTCCAACGCCGCTAGCAACCATACATTGCGGAGAAGCTGCCGCTAGGGCCAATCTTTTTTATTTCGTGACGCCTCCGCTGCAGCCAACTGAATTAACACTAGCCATCGACAGCCAATGTTTATCGCCGGTCTTCGACACGCCAAACAGGTTAATCGGTGACACGGCAGGCATGTCGCCTGCAAAAACGAAGTGCGACTTCACCGCATAGCTGTGGTTGCTAGCCGGACCTATGCGCTACTCTGCGACCTAAAGGTAGCATATACAGTGACTCTAGTTCGACCCGCGCTAGCGTGGTCCGCATGCCTATAACTTTGCTCACGGGCGTACGTGTCTGTTGTATGCACTATGTAAACGGCTACATTGTTTCAAGATGCAATGCCAGAATTCCAGCTAGCCATTCCCATTATTTTCATTTACATCCCGCAAGGCGATTTTGATCCTCTCCGTCGACCGGCGCCGGGTAAAATTATTTAGTCTGTTAAGATAGTACCTTGTGGAGCAGCATAAAATACAGCGAGTGTCTTGAACCCAACTAAAATTGGGAGCACGCACCGCGCCAGTCCTGAAGAGTGGGAGTCACATGTCATACAGTGGTTTCACGAAAAGTGAATAAAGGACTCGCCTACAAGGACCGAATTGTGGTCTGCAGAATGTAATAAATAAAATGAAATAATGAGAAGTTCTTACCTCTCTTAGAAAGGTACACGAGGAGGGTGTTCATTATATTCGGTGATTATCTAGGACAACAGTCACTACTTTTTCATAAATTATATCGTTTTCGCGTATGGTGTTGCCACACGAACATTCTCAAGTATATAATACTAAGCAGTTGAATATTGACGATGCCTTATAAGGGACTATACACGCGCTATCCGCAAACCCGCTCCGCACGTGGCGGGTCACCTGCCGCCCACAAACGGAGGAGGAAAAACCGGTACCCCGTGTGCGACGATTGGCGTCTTTCCGGTTTTTCCTCCTCCCTTTGCGGGCGTCAGGTGTCCCGCCACGTGCGGAGAGGGTTTGCGGATAGCGCGTGTATAGTCCCTAAGGCAGTGGTAGGTTGAGGTGCGTCTTGAATGTCATTGTTTTCTGATTATTTCTATCTTAATTACAGCTCGTCTATGGCGCCGCTCTTTCAATCACCTTCCAGTGTCGATCACTCTGGTCTCCATGGGGAACCCCTCGATTCAAGGTTTGCGAGCTGTATGATCTGAAGACTTTCCTACATGTAGCACTTTCGGCTATCACTGACAGTACTGCATTAAAGGGTCCATGACACAGTCGTGCACCAAATGGCGGTATTTTCAGCGAAAAATAGAAGTAGACGGTCTATTTTACCTGTACATATATGAAAAATGCTCTGTGCAAGGGTATTTCACTACGAAATAAGCCGCTGAAGTCACCATCTATAAACCCCACCCACCACCGGCAACCGCCATTTTTCCATAACATATGTTACGTCATGTGCTGCGTGGAGCGGAGCCGTCGTCTTTTACCAAAATTTCAGCCGTTGCAAATCGTTCAATTTGAATGTCAAGCTGAAGAAAGCTTAAATGGCGCGATTGCACGCGCAGCTGGCCAGGGAAGAAAATTGTTCGCCTTAATGCAGACGCTCGCTAAGCAAGTAGCGTGTTACGTCAGAGCTCGCGAGAGCGCCAGTGTTGTTCTCTCAGGCCGCTCGGGTTTTTGTAAAAATATTCAATTACAAGTCAAGCGCTCGACGAAATACGCTAAAATTTCGACAGCTTCTTCGTGAACGCAGAAGGATAAACCCACAATATCCGAAATATGATCGAAAATTGGGTGTCATGGCCCCTTTAAGGTGAGTGCAACGACCACGTGCAGTGACGTCATATCCGATTTTTAGACCTGCCTCTGACCTTAGTTGTATTATAAGTAATCTTGCGGTGCTTGCCCTGCAGATAAACTGAAATCGAATATTTTTGTTTCCACAACTGCTTACTCGCAAGAATAAACTACGACAAAGCCTTGTGGTATTAGAGGGAGCGGCTCAAGCTCACCGTAATATTTTTAACACTTCCATTGCAGGATATTCGCCAAATCGCCGAATAGCTCGCCGGACTTTCTTTTTAATAAAGTTGTTCACTCATTCCTTTGCAGTGAAATGCACTCGCTATCTTTTAGGTCCAGAAAATAAATCGCCCCACTGGCGTGGTACGCGCAAGCACGGAAAGTATTTTTCAAAATAAAACATAATTCTTCACTTTATTAAAAAAAAATTCAAGTATTCAGTCGTTAGAGTTCTGTTTATAGAGTCTTACATTATGCTCGGTCACTGCACTTGTGTGTTCGATCAAGGAGACAAATACTATTGAAAAGCAAGCAGCGCGGTTTCATCGCAGGAGTCAATGGTAAGGGAAACGACACGGACAAGGGCTGACCTTTCGTGTGCAATAAAATTGCAGTTGAAAGTCAGCGCTTATCCATGCCATCTCTTTGCCATTGTCCCCGTCTGAAAAAAACCGCGCTGTTTCCTTTCCAATATGCAATACCAACTAGCCCAAAGCTCCTTTACTGAAAGACACAGAACTTTTGAAGAAAGGTAGCACGAGATAATACGAAGAAGCAGAAGCAGGAAGGTTTTACTGACACGACGCCAATTTGCCTTCGAGTCAGGCGCTTGTCCGCAAACTTCACTTTTAAAAAATTGTAACAGTTTCGCCTCAAGGGCGAACCATTGATTGCGATATGAACAAACTGGCATTTCATACGCAGTAAGGCTAGCAGCTCACTTCTTTAGGGAATGTGACTGCTGCAGTGAACGAAGTAACCTTCGTGCCGTCTGTGGGCTTCGACGTTAACTTTGCGATGAGAGCACAGCACGCGCACGACCACGGGAGTTCACACCCGGTGGGTGAAAGTACGAATTTCTTACCGCACGCACGGACCCCCCCCCCCCCCCCCGCCCCGCAACCCGGCTTCTATTTACATGCGCCAACGTGGACGGCGGCTTTGTTTCATCTGTCTTTGAGCCGCGTTATTCGGTAAAGGCCTGAACACATGTACAGGGTCGACCACATCTAAGCTGAACACCTCATTAGTATTCAAGACCTCATTGAAGCTGTTGTTTAATACATAATTCGAAAAATCAATACTGTGTTTGTCGACACCATGATTAGACGTTCTATAACGGGTATTGCACTCGTGAAGTATAAGAAACGTTCTAGTTTTACCTGTTTGAATACTAATGAGGTGTTCAGCTTAGATGTGGTCGACCCTGTACGTGTTGCAGCGCGTCAGCGCGTGACTTTTTTGACGTGGCGCCGCGCCCTCTCCCTATAGAGAGAGCGAGGGCGCGCGGCTACGCGAAGCTGCGCACCCTCTCTCTCTATAGGGAGAGGGCGCGGCCCCGCGTCAAAAAGTCACGCGCTGACGCGCTGCAACGCGTACGTGTGTTCAGGCCTTAACGCTAGCGTTCTTTCACTCACACATAGTACACACGTCGTGCGGGGCGATGTTATCGATTTGGAGTTTATACGGAACATGACGCCGATGGCGACGGCAAAATTTCGCCTCGAGTGTCCATATAATTGCTATCGCAATTAAAGAACAGATAGAAAAGCTCAGCTACCGAAGCTGAACTGTCTCGATAAGATCTCCCATTGCAGAATGCAGGTGCTTTACGGCAACAATTGAGAATAAAGCTCGGTCTCAGTACGTAAACTTGCACAGTTCAATCTCTATCCCACATATTTTTTACACCGCTCTGATCAAGCGATGTGTCTTGATATGTGAAATACGTGAAATAGAGGCTACGCGGAGATTAGCAGAGATAGAGCACTGGCTGCTGATTTTTTTGCTCGCCTGCCAAATCCCAAGAGCTAGTTTTTTTTTGTCTTTTTGTTGCACATATGATGACTTTCTGGACTTCACGAAAGTCAGTTGTTCCTTGACACGATGCATCATCTAATCCTGAAAAAGGAGAATGACAGAAATAAAAATAATTAACGCCTGAAGTATTACGTCTTTCGAAAGAAAATAAACTGTGTACGTTGTCTGCGTAATTCTGTAGTTTAAAGCAGTGCCGACACGATTTTGAGGCACCCCAGAAGGGACATTTTTTTTGTTTCCGTGATGTACACCATCAACGATCTCCACACACCGGAGCCAGGCATCACGTATAAAATAGTTTACTTTGATTTTAAAGTTTTGTCGCCTAGCATGTGCATGCCAAACCCACCGCAGTATATATCATTACGACGAGTCAACACAGTTCACTGGGTTCACTGCGTCCTGCATGCAGCCTAAATCGCAGGATTGTCGTCTCTGGACGACAATTCACTCGTCGTCGTTTGCGTGAACCACGTGCGACTGACAGCAAAGTGACAGCTATTGCTAGTACGTCGCGAGTCGCAGACTTCACGTGACGTGAGGCTTGTGTTGACACGTCACTGTGGAGCCACCCCCTCGAAACCGAAATCGAAACCGAAACCGAAATTGCTGTTTTAAGGTGATGATGATGATATGTGGAGTTTAATGGCGCAAGGGCCATGCTTGGCCAAAGAGCGCCATGAACAGTGATGAAAGTAGTGACATTGATTCTTGAGTTACGGTTTGTAAAGGATGTGAACAATGATTGTGTTGAGTGGCTGTATAGGGGCCTTAAAATTCCTCGCGCTAAAGGCGGGTAAAACATAGAGGTATTAAAATCATGACAGTGACGTGAAGTGTGTGCAGTCAGGATCAATGTCAAGAGGTCGTGACAATAAAACTATGTACAGGTGGCATCAGCACGAATACCTCGTCGACGGCCCTTGTGTCCAAGGGCCGCGAGGTAGGTGCTTTTCTAGTGTAGCTGCCGCAGGCACTACCTCTATTCAGAGGTTGTGCTACGGGTTCCTGGATAGATGACGTGAAAACTATGTATATCTTTTAAAAACGCGAATAATGAGTCAAGTTTAAAAACAGGTTCCCTACCGATGAACATAGCTGGGTGTAATGGTAATTGTTGTCGGTAGGGTAATGTAAATGTTTTTCTTCGTAGTGTGTCTAATTCTGTACATTGAATTAAAATGTGAAGCACGGTGAGTGGTTCACCACATTTTTCGCACATGGGTGGTTCACCACCGGATAGAAGGTGTGAGTGTGTACTGTGTGTGTGTCCTGTTCTTAGCCTTGTGAGTATTACTTCTGTGTGGCGTGATTTCGATACTGGCGGCCAATCACCCAGATGTGGCTTGATAACATGTAGTTTGTTTTGTGTGTGTGTGTCCCATGTGTTTTGCCAATAAGCCCTGAGCTTGCTTTTAATGAAAGGTTTTAAGTCCAGTGGAGGAACGGAAATGAGTGTATTGGCGGCAGCATTTTCATGGGCGGAGGCTGCTAGCTGGTCCGCCAACACGTTGCCTTGGATCTCGCGGTGCCCTGGTACCCAGCACACTACGACGCGCTGTTTGAGTGCGCAGACTGTGCATAGGAGTGAGTATAGGGAGACGAGGACAGGGTTTTTATGTTTTTTCGGAGTTTTGAGGGCTGTTACCACGCTTAGGGAATCTGTGAATATTACTGCGCTTTGAAGTTTTAATTGTTTTATGTGTTTGACGGCCGCCAGTATGGCATATGCTTCTGCTGTGAAGATGCTCGTATTCGGGTGCAGAACGCCAGCATCGGAAAAAGATGGACCAACAGCTGCGTAAGAGACAGAAGTACTGGACTTTGAGGCATCGGTAAAGAATTCTGGGCAACTGTATTTGTGCTGTAGTTCGAGGAAGTATGTACGGATGTGTGCTATAGGGGCGTGTTTCGTAACTTCCACGAAGGATACATCACATTCTATGAGCTGCCACTGCCACGGCGGGAGATGAGCGGCAGGAGCCATCAAGTAGTGTTCAAGGAGCGGCACACACGTTTCCTCAGCTAGGCTCCTCACGAGAAGTGAGTAGGGCAGTCTTACCGAAGGACGGTTGTAAAAAAGGACAGAGCTGGACAAGTCATTAATTGTGGAGTGTGACGGGTGTTCTTTGTCTGCGTTCACTTGAGATAATATAAAAAGGACATGTAAGATCGCTGCAGGTGGAGCGACCACTCGTTTGATTCGACGTAGAGGCTTTCCACGGGGCTGGTGCGAAAAGCACCCGTAGACAGACGAATGCCCAAGTGGTGGACCGGGTCGAGCATCTTCAACGCGCTTGGTGTCGCAGACTGATAGATTATCGCCCCATAATCTAGACGCGTGCGTATGAGGCTTTATAGAGATTCAACAGACACTTCTTGTCACTACCCCACGCAGTGCGTGACAATACCTTTAGAATATTCATAGTTTTTATGCATTTGTTCTTAATATACTTTATGTGTGATGTGAAGGTAAGTTTCGCGTCTAAAATTACACCAAGGAATGTATGCTCTGTTTTTACAGGTAGCCGCTGGCCGTGCAGCTCAATGTCCGGTTCAGGATGGAGGCCTCTCTTTCTTGAGAATAAGACGCATGTGCTTTTTTGCGGGTTGAGGCTGAACCCGTTCTCTACTGCCCATTTAGTTACCTTGTTCAAACCAAGTTGAACCTGCCGCTCGCACATTGTAAGATTGCAAGATTTAAAACCGATTTGCACGTCATCGACGTATGTGCAATAAAACATGTTACGCGGGATGCACAGACGCAAGGAGTTCATTTGATAATAAAAAGTGTACAACTCAGTACGCCACCTTGCGGCACTCTGTTTCTTGGACAAATGTTCGGACAAGACGTTGCCTACTCGAACACGGAATGTTCGATTGGACAGGTAGCTTTCAATTATAGTCAGCATCCTACCTCGTACACCTAAATGTGAGAGGTCTCGTAGTATGCCAAAGCGCCATGTGGTGTCGTAAGCCTTTTCCATATCGAGGAACACCGAAAGAAAGAATTGGTTATGGACAAAGCGTCGCGAATTTGTGCCTCGATACGTACAAGATGGTCAGAGGTAGATCTGCCCTCTCGAAAACCGCCACTGGTATGGGTCAAGTGAGTTGCTGGCTTCGAGGAAATGTAGGAGCCGCCGATTTATCATTTTTTCAAAAACCTTGCACAGACAACTTGTTAGGGCTATTGGCCTGTAACTGGAAACTGAGGATGGGTCCTTACCCTGCTTCAGAATCGGAATTATGATGGCTTCTTTCCAGGCCGAGGGGATCTCGCCGGAAAACCAAAACAGCATTGTAGAGGGAAAGGAGGGTTTTTTTGGGTTTCAGAAGGCAGGTGTTTCAATATTTCATATACAACACGGTCGGAACCTGGGGCGGATTTATTGCATGAGTTCAGCGATGCCTGTAGCTCAGCTAAGCCGAAAGGTTCATTGTATGCTTCCTCGTGTTTTGTGGATTTGCGCTCTAGTTTCTGTTTTTCGATTTTTGTTTTGTGTCGCTGGAAAGCTTCCGTGTAGTGTGACGAGCTCGACACCTGTTCGAAGTGTGCACCTAGGAAGTTCGCCTGATCTTCCAAGCTGTCGCCTTGTGTGTTTACTAGAGGAAGTGAATGTGCTTGTCGGCCTGCTACCCTGCTAACCATGTTCCAGACTTTGGCCTCCTGTGTATATGAATTAATGCCCGATAAAAATTTCTGCCAACTTTCCCTTCTTGCCTGTCGGCGCGTTCTCCTGCCTTGGGACTTTATATTCTTGAAACTGTCTAGATTCTCGGCTGTGGGAGAGTCCCGAAGCAGCCTCCATGCTTTATTTTGTTTTTTGCGCGCATTTCTACACTCATTGCTCCACCACGGTAAACGTCTTTTGCCGGGCAGTCCAGATGTTTGTGGGATACACTTAATTGCAGCATCAATCAAAAAAGCAGTAAAGTATTGTACAGCTTCGTCCATGCTTAAAGCACACATGTCGGTCCAACTTAAGCGAGCCATTTTACAAAACTGTTCCCAATCGGCTTTCTCAAGGTTCCATTTGGGAACCTGTGGAAGACATTCATTAGTAATTGGTGCACTCAGAACTATCGGAAAGTGGTCACTTCCGTAAGGATTATTAACGACTTTCCAATTGAGTAAGGGTAGAAGTGATGGGGATGTAATGCTGAGATCTATGGACGAGTAGGTGTTGTTGGCGAGGCTATAATATGTTGGCTGTTTTTGATTGAAGAGACACGCTCCGGAAGAGAAAAGGAACTGTTCGATGAGACGACCTCGCGCGTCGCAGCGAGAGTCACCCCATAGGCCACTATGTGCATTAAAGTCTCCAAGTACCAGATAAGGTTCCGGAAGTTCATCTATTAAGGACTGGAATTCATGTTTTTGAAGGTGGTGGTGTGGAGGTATGTAGAGAGAGCAAATGGTGACGAGTTTGTTCAAAAGAACCGCTCCAACAGCCACTGCCTCTAGGGACGTTTGGAGTGGTAAATGTGTGCACGCTACTCCTTGATTAACTATAACAGCTACACCACCAGATGACGCCACGGCGTCATCCCGGTCCTTTCTGAAAATAATGTGACTGCGTAGAAAGTTGGTGTGTTTTGATTTTAAGTGTGTTTCTTGTACACACAGCACTTTTGGTGTATGTTTGTGTAATAGTTCTTGGATATCGTCGAGGTTTCTAAGAAGACCTCTCACGTTCCACTGTATAATTTGTGTATCCATTTTGAATGTAAATTAGTGCTGTGTGTACTGGAAGAACTATTGCCTTATGTCACAGAGCCCTTTCCAGGCCCTGTGATGCGGGCTTTTTCTTTTTTGGCGCGCTCCAACGAGCTGCGCCGTTCCTTCGGCGCTTGAGACGCCGTTGGACTTGCCATTGTATCCATCGCCTCGGCAGAGGCGCTGGATGCCCGCTCGCGGCTAACGCGCACGGGTGTCAGAGTTTTGGGGCTTTCTGCCTGAGCAGAAGGCCCTGGGCCTGCAGAGCCGGAGGCCTGCATGCCCTTTTGTTGCGCAGCAGCACAGGCTGCTTCCGCTGAGGGGGCGGATGGCGCTGCCGCCCGTCCACTTTGCGTGGTACGCGCGGCCGCCACGAACCTCTGTGGCACTGCCCCCTTGCGTGCCACGTCCGCGAATGAAGGTCCCTGCGCAAAAGAAAGGCGTTTTCGCGCCTCCCTAAAGGAAATGTTTTCTGTGACCTTGAGTGTGACTACTTCTTTTTCTTTTTTCCACGAAGGACATGCACGAGAGTAGGCGGGGTGCCCACCGTCGCAGTTTGCACAGTGTGGAGATTCGACACAGTTGTCAGCAGGGTGTTCGTGTGAACTGCACTGGCACAGGTTTGTCGGCCACGGCAACTCTGAGAGCCGTGACCAAAACGCTGGCACTTGAAGCAGCGTCTCGGGTTGGGGATGTAGGGTCTCACCTTTAGTTTCAAGTATCCTGTTTCGACATGTTCTGGCAGTGTGCTTGTGGCAAATGTGAGAATGAGGTGTTTTGTCTGGATTTCTTTATCGTCACGCCTGATTTTAATTCTCTGCACATTGATCACATGCTGGTCGCTCCAGCCCTCGAGGAGTTCACTTTCAGTCAGGTCGATCAAGTCTTGGTCTGACACCACACCTCGCGAGCTGTTCAGAAAGCGATGCGGGGTGACTGAGACAGGTGTGGTTCCCAACGAAACAAGTTTGGACAGTTTTTCATATTGGATTTTGCTTTGTACTTCAAGGAGAAGGTCTCCGCTAGCCATTCTAGTTGCCTGGTAACCGTGGCCGAGAGTTTCGGTGAGGCATTTGGACACAACAAAGGGAGATATTGTTCTGGCATTCTTTTCGAGTGTTTGGCAGTGGATGACGTGGAAGCGTGGAAAGATTTCTTTTGGTTTCAGCAAGGCATTCAAAGTGTCTTCGGTGCGCCCTCTCTTTGTGACAGGGCGATCGTTCAGTCTTGGGAAGGAGATTGAGGCCATAGATTGTGTATAATTTCGGCAGCCATGTCAGCCGCCCACCATGGAGCCCAACATGGGGACGCAACAGCACTTATAGTGATATAAGGCATGCCAACGCCAGCTGTACACAGCTACTATAACCAAATATATTGTGCCCAAGGGAGGGCACATACACAAGGTTAACCCTCGCCGCCAAGAAAAAAAAGGAAGTGTATGGAAGAGAGGAGAGGACAGAAAAGATGCAAAGTGAGAGGGATAGACGAAGATGTGAGGGGAGAGAGACAGGAAAAGGCGACTGCCGATTTCCCCTGGGTGGGTCAGCCCAGGGGTGCCGTCTACGTGAAGCCGGGGCCAAAGAGGTGTGTTGCCTCTGCCGGGGGGCCTTAAAGGTCCAAACGCCCGGCGTCGGCTCAACCCCCAGGATCCCCTTTTCCCCGGACACGGCAAAGCCACGCACGGCTAGGCGTGGGAGGGGGTCGAAACCCCCCCGTTAGCTCGGGTCCGTGGTGTCGCTACACACCAAACGCCTGCTTCCACAGACGCCCCTGCGGGGGCTGTTTTAAGGTAGCGATGTTAAAAATATGTTCAATGCATTCCTAAGCAATACGACACTCTTTTTAGGTTTTTTGGACACCCGCGTTTTTATTTAGAGCCACAACCTGAAAAATATTTAAAATTCGTGTCAGTACTTCTTTAAGAAATTATCTTGTATTAAAATTTGTCTGATAACAATCATGTCTGGGAATTTACATGTCAGAACGACGATTTGACTATGAGACTCGCCGTAATGAGGGACTCCGGATTAATTTAGTCCACCCGGGGTTCTTAAAAGTACACCGGCAATCTTTAACGCGGTGAAGCGGCAGGTCGGAGCTGCTGCATCTGCGAGAGAAAAAGTCAATGAATGGTCAAGTGTGGCGAGCCAGACACTAAGGACACACGCGCAGGAAAATTGCAATGTCAACCCGTAATTGCCTCGTTCTGTTTTTATAATATTAATAATACAATCGCGCCACTTTCCATGTGCCAGATTTCACGCATGCGCTGCTTCGAGTGTGTTGTGCGATGAACAGCGTCGTGTCAAGGTTATTACGCAAAAGCGAGACCCGGTGTGGATCATCGCGATCACTTATTTTCTAATTGTGAGATTGCGAGCGCTGAAAGCCATTAGCGGAAGGAAGGACAGCCGAATGCAAGATATTAGTGAAATTAAAATGCAGCTACTTTAATTTTTTTTTTCAGTTTAAGTATACTCATCAATGTTGGGAAGATAGTACAGTGCAAGCATACTGCGTTTGATAAAGGTGCGTGTGTCGCCAAAATAAGTTCTAGAACTAGACATTTGGTAGTCTTTGCAATAATATGAACGTTGTCAGTTACTGCGATCTTTGCCGTTATTTCACATCAAGCACGGTGGTTTCATTACACGGAAGTTTTGTTATGTTTCCTTCACAGTGGGTCCACTGACATTGGAGTGCCTTGTGTGCAAGGGCTTCTCATCGGAGTCATGGTGCTGAGCATCATTGGCATCATCATCGTCGCCTATTTCGCGGCGATCAAATACACGACGGAGGAGAAACCCGACAGTACGTGGAATTCCCACGAAGGCAAATGTGTTTTCATTACGTACCGCGTTATATTTCAGCTGATTGGAATATATGTCACTTATGTATAAGTAGGCCTACACGAGAGCGGCATTGGCATTGTGATGTACTTAGTATGGCTGAGCTGAGAAGTGCTGCTTGTGTTTACTGCAAGAGAAGATTGGAAAGATGAAAGGATTGGAAACGCATATCAGGAGAAGGCAGGAGGATCAAGAGTGGGGGAGATGTGCCTATAGCGAGGACGACAGAAAGAAAGAAAAAAAGACATATTCAGCGATTACTTTCGCTAGCGTTTGTTGTTTATTTGAATGAAACATATATACAATGTTTTTATCTCAAGTTAAAGGATATCTCTAATTTCATCTGCGGTGGACAGCAAATCAACCAGGGCTGTATTGCCTAGTCAACAGTTTTCGGATCATTTCTGAGAAGGAATTCGTTTGTGTTCCAGATATGTTGATCCTGCAGTGTGCGAAACGACATTTTTGTGTAAAAAAAAATTAGGTACACTAGCACTTGTGCGAGGTCCCCACAATAAAAAAAAGGCACTTAATTCAGTATTGTGTACCTTACCAGCTTAGTTGCCTCAATTTGTAAATTGCGGTACCAAAATAACTGTCAAGTCACGTTTATTACTAAATGAAGTTAGCCGATCCTGGGTGTCTACCATATATACGTTAACGTAGGGCTGTTAACAAACAAACTGCTCAGTAACAACGTTCAACGCCCCTGCCATCTTCCTTTCTTTTTTTCTCTCAGAAAATGTCCACCTCACTGAGTGAACCAACTAAATTACCCTAATTGTGCTTTCAGGAACAAGTGGTCTACCAGAACTCGAGTTAAAATAAACTATGTGCGGAGTTCGACTTTTCTAGAGAGGCATCCTCTCGTAGCAGATGACGAAATGCCGTTAATCTATGCAAATCCGCTTGAAGCGAGTTTGGTCATTAAAGAGAATATGTGCCGACGTACCAAACATTAGTCACGAAGAGCACACTACTTACTAGGCTTAGAGTTTACCGTTTAGATTAGGCTGTTCAGAGTAGGCTTAGTGTTTAAACATGGCAGCAGATTTTTATGGACAGTATGCGCCTTGCAAGCGAGAGCAGACGTTCGGCATCAATTTAAGTTGCAGAACACAACGAAAGGCCAATAAAGGCGTGGGGTTTACTTCATTGATTTGGTCGTTGACAGAGAGCGAGCGACTTGCGTTGATTAGGGTCTGCCTGCTGCATGCGTAGTTCGCCATGTAAAACGAACTTCTGTTGATGGTAGAAACAGTCCTGCATTGCAAAGAATGGTCTTTAAGAAGTCTGTTTTGTCTACGTTTCATCCAATGTGTGACATTCCAGCAATAGTTTCGTGACGACATGAATTTCCGTAATACATTCGCTGAAAACTACTTACCCCCATGGTTCCATGTAGATATTGGAAAAAAAAGTAAGCAACAGAATTTGGACCGATATTTTACTTACCTTTCTGAAATGGGCCTTTTCGAATATCGTTAGCTTAGAATTAGATTCGCTTCGTGTTACGGAAAGACTTAAATTTTTCAAAATGTTCTTAAGACTAGGTATAACTAGCAGCTTTGTCCACCTAACGCAGTTTCCAGATTGATTTCCTTAATCGCCTGTCATCTAGATTTCTGCAATCTCCGTACTCACCTATTTGCATACCAGTAGGCCACTTGTCAAATGCACCAGGAAGAGAAGTACCGCTTTTGAGTAAACCTATTTTGCTTTGTAAGCTTAGTGAAGGCGTAATGGAGATAACCGTAACAAATTAACACAACGGCGAGAAGAAACAAGACAAGTGGAGATTTTGAAAGTGATCGTATCAACAGACATTGCGAAACAGCACGTCAACAGAAATGTAAACAGAGCGGGAGATGCGTCAGCATGAAATGTAGAGAGAAGAAAGGCATAATAGGAAACATCGCCGCTAATCAGTGATCAACAGGGTGTCAGTGTAGAGCGGAGTATATGACTTGTCGCATGCGCAGTGAGATGGGGGGGGGGGGGGTGTTGGGCCGCTTCTACGCATTGTGGGAATCGATGTTACTTGTCGCATTCAAATGGGAGCTGGCTCTGCCACATTGTTTTGCCTTGAGACAGGCCTTAGGAAGCGGGTCGACGTTCACTAGCCGACACCAACCCTCTCCTTGCCACTACTAGCATTCGACAGCACTAGCTAAAATTCGGCCTACCTGTGCTGTTAAAAACGAGTAAATACGACTTCAGGGCATCTACATGATCTCACTTCATTTATGCTATATCATGCGTATTGAGAAATCCCAGCAAAATACATGACTGCAGTGATATTTTGCAATGTGTGTCGTTTGTCGCCTGCGATACCTGACATGCCACTTATCATGCCATTCATACGTGATGACATCGTATTCATCACAAAATGTTTGTCAGGCATGCATGCACGTTTTGGTGTATGTCATGTCAACCAAACCACCACGACTGACATGAATGTCATGAACATTCTAGTCGTGACCATTCATTCGCGTCTGCCGCACACGCAGATGTGACGCACATTCTGCTAAAACGCAAGGCAATGAAACGACCACAGTGCACGGATATGGCATCGTGTCATGTCAGTCATGGTGTACGTAATATGCATGTCTTGATATTCATGTTATGACTTGTCGTTCACTTTCCCAACATGTTCATGCCATATGCGAATATTACTATACGCAATGTTAATGAAACGACCCCGACAACCCAAGACATAGATAGATAGATAGATAGATAGATAGATAGATAGATAGATAGATAGATAGATAGATAGATAGATAGATAGATAGATAGATAGATAGATAGATAGATAGATAGATAGATAGATAGATAGATAGATAGATAGATAGATAGATAGATAGATAGATAGATAGATAGATAGATAGATAGATAGATAGATAGATAGATAGATAGATAGATAGATAGATAGATAGATAGATAGATAGATAGATAGACAGATAGATAGATAGATAGATAGTAACTGACTCGCTGGAAGCCCGTCGTCTCTTCGTGACAGGTTGCCTATCCTTAAAACTTTAGGATCAATTCTCCAACGCTACCACAAAATAGTGTGATATCCGGCACACTCAGGACTCGTAGGCAAAGAACGGGCTGATGCTCTAGCTCTCGAGCTCTATAACCGAACGCAGCAACCCAGCCAGCTCACAACCCTTATTGCCTACGCCCAAACAAACGCGACAGGTATTGGCTCACCAACGTTTGACGCGGCGAAGATACCCCCCCCTCCTCCTCCAGAGTTACTAAGCAGAAAACAATCTTCCTCCGAAATTGAAACAGCTGATCTGTACCCCCCTTTCATAAAATTTATAAGCTGCCTGGTGAAGGAAGAACATCTTCTAAAGGCTTCTTAATTCTGTCACTTTTTATTGCCGAGAAGCTTTCGAAAACCAGTGTTCATATGTCGCCTTTCAATGCTCCTAGGTTCTCCCAGCGGGTTGTAAGTCGATTTTTTTAGGATTTCTCTGTATTTTTGTTGTATCACGTGCTAAGAATTGGAAAGGAAATCAGGAACAAAACTAAGCTATCTGAAAGGACGACTAAGCTTAAGTTTTTTTAACAGGGCGCTAACAGTTGACCAAAAGCTAAGACAAGTACAATGGACATACACTTCTCTCATCGTTTGCCAGCTGTAAGCGCAGCCTTGGACATGGACGCCAAATCGCTGAGTTTTCTATCTGCCATGTTTGTACGGCTTCGTACGGAACCCGGAAGTGCGTGCGGGATCAAGGCGATTTTGTTAAGCTTTACTACTACTGTGGAATTACTGAGCAGATAGAACCAGGGTAGTCGTAGGGTTAGATGTTTCGAAAGCATTCGATAATGTGAAGCACTCGGCCATACTGGAGAGTCTGGGAGCTCTCAATGTAGGCACGAAGACTTACAATTATATAAAGGATTTTCTTACGAACAGAACCGCAACGATCAGCTTGGGAGGGCAGTCATTGGAAGGTATTAAACTGGGAAGCAAGGGTACGCCGCAGGGATCAGTTCTGTCGCCCACCTTATTTAACATCGCGATGATGGGTCTCCCCAAGAAGCTGGCAGGCATAGAAGGACTGAACCATACGCTCTACGCGGACGATCTGACGCTATAGATGAGCAGAGGTAGTGACGGGCACATCGAGGAGACGCTGCAGGGGGCAATCCAAGCTATCGAGGAATATCTGGAGCCAATTGGCCTCAGGTGCTCAGCGGAGAAGTCGGAGGCCCTTTTCCTAACATCGCGGGCGCGGCGACGGGGAAGGGGACAGGACGCGGGGCACGGTATAGAGCTGAGAGTAAACGGTAACAGTATTCGCACTGTCGACAGTATCAGGGTCTTGGGTTTGCGGATTCAAGCGAACGGAAAAAACGCCGAGACCATCCAGAGACTGGAAGCGAGTACCAACCAGACGTGCCGATTGCTCAAGCGAATAGCAAACAAACGTGCGGGTATGAAGGAAGCGAACCTCCTAAGGTTAGTGCAATCTTTCGTAATTAGCAGGATTGTATATGTAGCCCCCTACCTGAAATTCACCAGAGCAGGGAAAGACAAGGTCGAAATCATTATTAGGAAGGGAGTCAAGACGGCTCTCGGACTTCCCCCAAACACACCAACGAACAAAACCGTAAGTTTAGGGGTGTCCAACACCTTAGACGAGCTCATTGAAGCGGCGACAGTATCGCAATATCAGAGACTGCTGCGCACTCAGACTGGTAGACGGATCCTGTAGTGGCTGGGGTTTGAGCCCCAGGCGTGTTCCAAGCAGACAGGCAAAGTCCCACCGCGAGTCAGGGACAGGCTAAGAATACTCCCGTTGCCCAGGAATATGCACCCGGTGCATCACGAGAGCAGGCGAAAGGACAGAGCTGAGGCGTTGCAGAAAAGCCTGAAAGGCAGGCAAGATGTGATTTACACGGACACGGCCGCATACAAGCAAGGCAAAATATACGCAGCCGTAATTACACGCGAAAACGGAGGCCCTGCCTCGTGCTGCAGCGTCAGACATTTAGGAGCAACAGAGGCGGAAGAAGTCGCCATTGCGCTGGCTTTGACTCAAAAGAATGTGAGAGTTATTGTTAGAGATTCACAATCTGCAATCAGAAATTTCGATGCGGGCAGGATCTCTGCCACAGCTGTACACAAATTAGACGTCGGACAGCCCCCGACGGAGCAGGTTTCACTAATCTGGACACCGGCTCATCAGGGTTTGCGAGGGAACGAGAAGGCGCACGCGCTGGCCCGAGGTCTCACTTTCCGGGATTCCAGCGCTGTCTCGACAACATCCCCAAGCGAGGAACCCCTACAGACCGCTGACGAACTGAGCACTTATAACGAAATCCTTAACCATTATAAGCTGGGGCGTAAGACTTACCCGAGAGCGCATAAGAGCCTTTCAAAAAGCGAGGAAGTTATGTGGAGAAAGTTACAAACAGGGGTATTTCCAAACCCGCAATTGTTGAGCATGTGTATAGCCCTCGGTGTAGGCATTGCGATGGTAGAGCCGACTTAGTCCACATGGTTTGGAGCTGTCCTAACTTTGATGAGCCAGACAGATGCAGGGAGTCCTGGGAGTCCTTGGTACTCAACGAAGAGGAAAATTCTCAACGGCAAGTCATCGGTCTCGCCCTAACCGCCGCCACGTCCCAAGGGATCCCGGTCGACGGTTAGGGAGGATGAGTGTGGGTTTAGGCTGACGCCTCTACCCCGTCATCTATTTGACGGGTGCCAATAAAGTTACTTCTCTGAGCAGACAGACAGACTAAAAGCAGTCTGAAGCCCCAGAAACAGCAGGACATAGATCCTGACAGGGGCGCTTGACGCCTTTATTTTTCATCTATCAGTGCACTCTTGGCTCGTCTCATGGCTTTAATCCTTGCTGCTAATGGCGTGTGGGTGCTGCTTTCGCACCGTTAGCGTTTTTCTTAGTATAGAGTCAGGGCACATCTCCTTGTCCCCTCTTTTCACGGCGCAACCCGTACGCATTCGTTCGTGGCTTTCGCGTCGTCATCATGATAACCGAGCGAACGATTGGCAAACGGGGAATAAAAAGAGTGCGACCGCAGAGTGCAGCCGAGATTATATGACAGCGATGGCGAAAGGAAGGCGACAAAGAAAACGTGGAGGAAGGTACAGCGGAAGCGTGAGCAGGAAAGTATCGACCCAGGAAAACGCGCTAGGCGTGGCTTCCGACCCACTCAGGAACGTGTTGATGCACCTGTGCCGCTGCCACCACCCTACCGCCACTGGAGAATCCTTTTACCTCTTCCACCACATTCATCCATCCAGTTACCCTTCTTCGTCTTGTAAATTCTGCGCCTCTTCCACAGCAGACTTAAGCCACATCACGTGGCCGTGTCCTAAGAACCCTCTTCCCCCTTTCCTGATACGCATAATTTCCAGTGAGGAGCAGTGGGAGGCGTCCTTGCGCAGCTCGAGGCCCGACATTCAGGAGGCCATCCTGGAGTGGGCAGAGAGAGTAGAAGAGGCCTACTTCAAGTAGTTCCGCCCCCCTCTGTCCCAGTGCCTCCTTTCTTTTAAACAGGGACAAATAAAGTTGTTCATTCATTCATTCATTCATTCATTCATTCATTCATTCATTCATTCATTCATTCATTCATTCATTCATTCATTCATTCGGCGCGTTAAGTTAAAGAGCCTAGGCATACTTTAGCCGGTAGAGTGCTCTATTAGTAAAGTTAACGGTTAAAAGCAACGTAAGGCGCATAATTACGGGGTGCTCTCTACACGCTCCAACAATTGAGATGGCGCGGGCGAGCTTGCGCCTGCTCTGGCTTCCGGTAAGGCGGCACGTTTGCGACCTTTTCCACTAATGCAAATGTGGCGTCCATTTCGTCCAATTATTTGCGCTGTTACCGCGCCATTAACCCTACAATTCGCTTAATTGTGCTAAAGCCTTGCTGGGACATGCCGGCACGTCACTTGGCAGAAGTTTCTCAGCATCGTAATTGTCGGTGATTTTTCACCGACTAGTCCTTTCAGGTTACCTCGTTCTTTCTTCTATATGAATTTTTCTTCATCATCATTGTCCTTTTGTATTTCTTGTAATGTGTTGACGGATTGCGCCATGTCGTTCTGACTTTTTCGTTTTTGTATTTTCTCCATTTTTACACGGCCGCTGACCTGAAAGTCGCGGGTTTAAATTCCGGCTGCGGTGGTCGCGTTTCCATGGAGGCAAAATGCTAGAGGCCCGTTTACTGTAAGGTTTCAGCGCACGTTCAAGAATCAGGAGCCTTCCACTCCGGCGTGCTTCGTAATCATGTCGACTGTATCGTGCTTTTGTCACGTAAAAATCCTGAAGTTATTATTATTCCCCTATTGTTTCATACTTTTGAGCACATCGTTATTGTTATTATATCTTATTACTTTAAAGTGTGCCGGCACTAAGACATCAGAGTTGTTCCTAGGCACGATAATTATTTCGTTATTAGATTTTAATTATTAACGTGTTTGCGACTACAACAAGTGTTTGAAACGGTTAGGTGCCGTTTACAGAGTATTTCCCTCAACGTCCATTGACCTGGACGTAGTCTGAAGTTACTATTCAAAAATGCTGGTACATAGAGCATAGAGACAAGACCATTTTCGTTCCCAGCTTTAATTTTGGCTCACAGAACTACTGTGGTGCCGGTGCTATCTGCGTAGCGAAATACCAATAGTTCAAGCTGTTTTGAACCCGTTCACTGTAGTTTGCATGAGAACAACGCTGCAGTTTTCATGTATAGACAAACTTTGTGCGGCTATTAATTAAAAAAAAAAACTCCATAAAGACGTATGCATGCCCCTTAGACCGGATCTAGCTTTAACACGATCACGCGAATCAAGCATAGACGCTGGAATCTATGTAAGAGCAGGATTTTTAAAGAAACGAGTTGAGCGTTATCAGGAAGCCAATGGGGGGCGGAGAAGGGGGAGGGGGGGTAAGGCTAGGTGGAGAGTCTAGGGTGTTATCCTCGAGCCTGATACCGAGCTTCAAAGGGAAAGTCTGAGGTGACATTCCTCCAGCCTCATACCCAGCCTAAAAGGATATGATGTTCTGCGCGCCCGTGGATAAACAGAAAGATAAGTAGACATGCGCACGTTCAAGTCCTTCACGTATTCGAAAAGTTCAGTCTGGAAAAAAAAATAATGAGCGAGAACGAATCAATCATCCTGCATCCTTCTTGATGCCGGCGAGTTTCCCTTTTGTACGTGACGGATCTGCGTTTATCCCTCGCATACTCATTGGTTGAGGCACGCAACATATCTGCTTGAGGCACGCAACCGCCCGCTGTCAGCGACGCGAGCATCGGCTACGTGCAACTTGTTCTTCCCGAATAATAACGCCAGATGCTACATAGTAAAGCTCCCGTCCAAACTGCAATTTTTGTGACAAGAGGGCAAAACTGTCAGCCTCAATTAAGTAAGAAAAAGGAATAGGAGCTCCAATTAAGGGAAGAGTGCAACTCGGAAACAGCGTCCGCTGCCGATCCACGCCGGTTAGCGAGACTATACGCCTGTACTTAAGACTTTGCGCCGAGATGCCGCCGTCATTAACCGGCTTTCCCCTACGTATTTGGGGGGGAAATTTTGGACGAGGTGGCTTCAAAGCGACTTAGAAGCACAGAGGACCTGCGTTAGGTGTTCTTATGGACGAAACACTGCATGTTTTGTCTGTTTGTTAGACGCTTTCGTTGCGGGGCATGACAGTGTAAGTACATGGCTGCCGCGGACGACAGGGCAGGCGCCTAAATGTTGCTTTACGGACAAAATATAGGCCACGGGAACAATTTTTTTGTCTAAATCGTGTCTCTTGCGACACGTGATGACAGCCGATATACACGCGTAGTACGAACATTAACTGCGACGCGAGCGAAAGCAACGTCCAAACGAACGTTCGGCTTCCTTTTTGCTGTTATTTCTTTGCTTTAAACATAGATCGAAATGTACGCAGCCGCCATCACAACAGTGAAGTCGAGCGCCAATTAAGTATAGATAAGCGCTGAGTATGTCCATTACCGTATAGGAAGGGAAGACTGAGATGCTAATGTACAGTCGTAACGGAAAAATATTAGCACAAGTTACTGGTGGCCGTAGCGGCAAAATCACGACACAGCGGCGCTGTTGTTTCCGAGCACGCCGACAGCAAGAGTGCCAAGCGCACTCCATTTTCCAAAGCAGGAATGGCCGACAGAAAGCAGCCCATCTTGCTGTTGGCTGGCCCATACGAAAGCTCACATTTGATATAAACGCTTATGCATTCCTTATCGGCAGACGTAGCTATGCATATGATTTGTTTTTTTTCTTTGTTTTTTTTTTTCGCTGGAGTTGCGATCAACCGTATCTTTATCGCAGTTGCCCCGAAGAAGCTGTTTGTTATAGTGCCGGCCACCCCTGCTTTGGAAAATGGAACGTGCTTGGCACTCTCACTATCGGCGTGCTCGGGAATAGCGCCACATGTCGCGATTCTGCTGCTCCTGCCGCCAGTAACTCGAGCTAAAATTTTTCCGTCGCGACTGCACGCGCATATTACAGCGAAGCCAGGGTTTCGTATCTTTTACCTGTGCGTCCCCAAAATCTTTGTGGCACACATCCGGCAAATCTCACCATTCGCAACCGGTCCCCTAAAGACGAGCAAGGGAACACACGGGCGGCAAACGCCAATAAATATCGCGCACGAAACGCCAACCTCATGCGGCAAGCCAGACAAGGCGACGGATGTCGCGAGACGGAGAACGCGGCAAAAACACTCAATCACCATGTTGCCCAAATGTAAAACTTCAAAAGTGTATATGCTTAACTGAAAAGGAACTTTCTGAACAGACACGGTGCGAAATTTTGTGTCACCTCTGTACCGTGGGCTAGACAGCTTCGCTGGTCATCGACCTTCACAGAATGGAATCGCTCAATTTTTAGCTGCGAAAGCATCTTATGCTCGGGGCAGTGTCCGTTCTGCGGCGTCCGCACCCATACTGCGCATGCGCCAACTCTCCCTCCTCTCCTCGCGTGGGCGCGAGGAGGTGGGACGAGGTGGCGTGAGCACTGCTCCGCTTCGTTTCTCCTATCCTGTTTCTCTCCGCCACAGCTTTGCGCTCGTACATAATAGACACTTTTAGTTGGGCGTACGTAACGAGCCTACGTACGCAGCACGGCCACGGGAGAGAAGTGCGCATGCGCAGTACGTAACGTATCTATTCCAGGGATGCGCGCGTACGCCCGTAGCAAGACGCTGCGTACGTAACGCAACGCTTACTACGTTGCGTTCTCGCGAGATCTCGAACAAACCAGAAACGAGAGCCCATGGCGGCTGCAGTGGCGTTCGACGCAGACAGCAATAGTGAACCCGATGCAAGTCGTGTGTACTCCACATTGAAAGGCCATGTTTCCATGCCAGACAAGGTACAATCAAGCGGCACGTTCCGGCGTCCTGACCAGTGGGAAGACATAGCCTGGCGTCTCCCAGAAATCCTCAAGCAACCGTCTTCGACAGGTTGTGTGCGCGAACGCGCTATCTCTTTCTGTCAGGCCTCTCGGCGAATGACGCCGTAAAAAAAAAGAACGTGAGCTTGGCTCTTACTTTATTCATGCCGCAACATAACGCACATTGAGCGTTGTGCGAGCTTTGATTCCTTGAAAGTACTGCTAGTAGATCAGAAAGTCAAGAATGCCTGCAATACGACCAGTTGCTGTAAGGTATACGCTAAGCCTCATTCACAGCCGCGCTAGATAGAACGCTGTGTTCGATACAGTGCGGCCGTAGTCCATCAAACGCCATTCTCCATAGTGTACCCAGCTTCAAAGCTGTGTGCACATAGTAATGTGCAACGTTTGCGGCAAAGGTCAACGCGCGCAACCAATGCAGCCAGGGACGACGCAAAAATGCACACAGCGAACGCCGCGGCTTCACATGTATGCCAGTGGCCATTACCCAGGCCATCGGGAGGTCCTGCGTGCAGATCACAGAGGCCACGTTACTCCTGGGACCTAGCATTCTTCTGACGTCGGTGGCGCTGATAAGCATGCGAAAACACTCACATCTCGCGTACGACTAATCTATATGAGTGAAACGCATCAGGGTACGTTAAACTAAAACTGTTGTAGCACGCTTCGCTTGCAGCGTACGCAACGTATTGTGCGCAGCGTACGCAACTTCTGCGTACGCCCAACTAAAAGTGTCTAATGCGGCGCGCGCTCGCTCCCGTTGTACGCCCCTTCGTAACGGCGCTATGGACGCTCACGAAGCTGAACGTAAACGGAAACGCCGGCAAGCGAATCTCGAAGCTGCGAGGCTGCGAAAGCGCGCGTTCGCTGTGCTTCCGTCATTCTCTCTGTGCAACGATGTGCGGAACGCCATGAACAACGTCGGCGCTAGTTGTAGCGGCAGCGCCACCAGCACGGAGCAGAGGAAGGCTCGGGAAGCCGAACGTAAACGTCGGCGTCGGCAAGCGGTAATTCAAACGCATCGACAGCGACGGTCTCATGAATCACATAAGAGAAACGAAGGAAAGGAGATGACTTTTAAGCGCTCGTTTTTCTTTGTTAGACGCAATATTAATGAGAACTAACAGACAATTATTGTCTGTTAGTTCTCATGAATAAGAGAAACGGAAACTCTATGCGCACTCCCCGCGATGCTTTCGCAACCTACCATGGTTGCCCGTAGGGAAAGATGGTGTAATTTTTTTTCTGTGTAGTGGTCATGTGAATGAACGTTTTAAATGCGGAGCATTTCTTAGTCGCACCTGCGGCGTCGGCCGCCGTCCACACCCCACTGCGCATGCTAGGCTCGTCTCGTGCAGGCAGCAAACCTCTCCTCTCCCTCCCTCGCATGCTCGGCTCGTCTCGTGCCGGCAGCAGGCCTCTCCTCTCCCTCCCTCCCTCCTCTCGATCGAACGCGGGCGGTGTGTATATAAGCGGCGGAGCGTGCGTTCGGAATCCAGTCAATGGCGTCTTTACTTGGCTTTCGCTTGACTTGACGCTTTGCTTGACTCGAGTAGATGCGATGGAAGCAACAGTACCTTCAATCAGCGTCCCACCACTCGTTGAATGCAACGTTACCCCACCCTCACTGTCGTCGGCGTCAACAACAGCAAGCAACGCAGAAGACAAGGCTGCGAAGAGACGAGCATACGACGCGAACGCAAGCGTTTGAAGCGAGCTGCGGACCCGGAACTTCGTGCACGAGAAGCTGCTGCGAGACGGCAACGACGGGCTGCGGATCTTTCACTCGGAGAACGAGAAGCAGCTGCAAAACAGCAACGACGGGCTGTGGATCCTGAACGTCGTGCTCGAGAAGCAGCAACCGTTCTTGAACGTCGAGCAGCGGATCCATCACTTGGGCAGCGCGACGCTTATGCGAAACCCAATTACGCAACATTCACGCGATACCCCACCACTCTGCGACGCATTTGCTCGAGTTCCCCCCGTGGGAAGATGCGGGCGACATTTGTTTTCTTTTTTTATGTTGACGACATTACATTGCACGCTCAAGTGCTTTGTATAGAGGCATTTGCGTGAGATGTACGCCCATGTTGACATTTGTTTGAACGGTAGTAGTGGTATGTCAATAACCTTGCAATGTGTGTATACGTACTTTCATGTGCGACGTGAGCACTTGATATGTGCGACACAAAGGCATTTCAAACTTTTCTGCGCGGATTTAAGTGACTCTGAGCATTGCCTAGGACGTTGTTTGCGTTGAGTCTTAGCAACAGCGTGTATGGGAAGGCTCCTTGTCGTACCGTAAACATTCAGCGAGCCTTTTTGCGTAATGTTCCTTGCAGAAGTGCCAACGTGCTAAGTTCATCCACTTGGTTCATGTTAACAGATGAAAATCTGAAGGTAAAACAGGAATCATCAACGAAGAAAGTGACGGCGCAATGCTGGAAAAAGAAACGGAACCTATTGTGGAAGAGATGCCTATTAACATAAACCATTCGGCAGCTGCGTGCTGCGCTCATATGTGAACAACATGCGCATAGTCTAGATGCTACTGCAACTGACAACTGTCAAAGTAACTCAGAAAATTCATTTTTTTTATCAGTGAAGCTCCCGGATGGGTCGCTAATGCATCAGATTTTGTGCCTATTTGCGTAAAAGGTCTCTGGGATTTCGAGTCCTTTTCCATTTTTTTCCGTGATCCATGATGACAATAGTTTTTCACACAGGTGTAGGCACGCACAGCCTGCAGTTGCAGGCAGGTGAACGTCGCCACTCGCAGAAATGGAAGCCTTCATTGGTTCCACGTAGGTGATCATGTATACACCGACCTGTTTGAACGATGAACGGCAAAGCTTGGAAGACACCTTGTAAATTCCAAGGTGTGTTCGGCGAAATCCTGTGGCCATTCGACTGTCTATGTCATGGTATCGGGGGAATCCACATTCTTGGGGTGCTTCTTCGAACCACTCGCTGTGAAATCATCACCGGGCCGCTTGGGAGCCATCCGTATCCACATTCTTGGGGCACTTCTTCGAACCGCTTGCCGTGGAATCACCTGGCCGCTTGGGAGCCATCCGACTAACTCGACTGCTGCAACGAGACGTCTGACGAAGGAGCATTGCCGCGCGCGCCGCTGTGCCATCATGTGATTGCTGAGAGAGTGTGAGGGGGAGAGGCCACAGCTGGCATCGTTCCAGGGCACGGTCGGACGCCGCGAGTGTGAGACAATAGACAGATTTAGTTGAGCGTCCGCAACAGCTCTGCGGACGAAGCCTGCCATTGGGAATGGCTGGCAGGATGCGTCCGTAGAGCCTCTGCGGACGACCAACTGTCTATTAAAGGCTTTCGCCTTAATATGTTAGTCTTGTTACGCGTCGCAGGCGTCCTTTTTCTTTCGCATGCTGCTTGACGCGCCTGCAGAATCTCCTCAGTATCCGCGGGGTTGCAACAGGCCATGCGCATGCCGTATACTTGCTTGCGGCTTTCGTAATTCTGTTCGACAGCGTGTCCACATAAAGTAGAACTGCCTTCTTTTTGTCATCTTTGGAAACATGTACTTCAGCTACATTTCTGCGGTATTGCTTCAGTTGTTTCAGAAGGCTCTCGGTGACCGCTTATACTACACTCAGCGGCCTTTATTGTGCTTGCTTAATGTTTGAGCTATTTAGGCTGTCTGGTATTGCTTAAAAGCCACTTTAACGTAATAAAGATTGCTTTTTTTCCTCGTTGCAAATTTATAGTTGCACTTACACTTACAGAGAGGGTAATGCCACTCTGCTTCAAGAACGCGCTGCTGAGGATGTCGCTTTCACGCAATTCAAGCTATGTATATTTTATACCTTAGCTGCCGGACTAGACGCAGATGGGTTTCCGCAACACACAATTAATCCCGTTACCGAGAACCTTCTCAATCAAGTGAAGCAATCAGAGAGAGCAGGAACAGACGCGCACGTTCGCACTAAACGGTTGAACACGGCAGTTATACTATAGCTACACAAACTGTCCTATAACCGTAAGAATGTGGCGAACCCATATGTTGTGCGCATGGTCTTTCGCGGCCCCACGCAGATCGGCAGGATTGCGCAGGTGCGTCAACTAGCATGCGCAAAGAAAGGACACCCGCTGCACACGTCATGCCGTGAAGTTCGCGCTGGGCATAATGAGATTACCATGCCGGCTCCCATGAACACATGGAAAAACACACATCGGCCAGAACAGCAACTGACATTGCTGACATAACCAGCCACTTCAGGCCGTGCGAATGCACCTGTGTTTGGAAACACGTGCCGCATGCGCCGCAGAAAGGCTAGAACAGAATGGACAACCCTAGGGACTTTTTGCATTATCATGCAGAAAGGCGCATGCATTAGCGATGCATCTATCAGTCTCACTGCTAAAGAAACGGTCTTCTCTTTGTTTTGTATTGTGACTTTTAGTTGCATAAGCACTAATAATCTTGTGTAACAGCCCACGTGCACGTGCGTCACAAAGCTGCTGGAAAATCTATATGTCTTCTTTTTTTGTTCCTTAATGCAATTCATTTGCCGTAGTTCTAACCTTGTCCCATCGTCTTCTTGTGCTCCGTGTTTTACCGCTGCATTTCCGAACGTTTCCCTACAGCTAGTGAGAGCTTGGAGTAGCCGTTTTTTTTACAAACAACTTTTACGCGCACTAAGCTTATACTACGGGCATGATGTTTTTCATCCGAGAAGTCGTGAGCATTATCGCACCACAGCTTCGTTTCCCAACCATCAGTCATGTTGGTTTTGGAGGAGGAGCAACTGTTTCCTCGCTGCCCGAGGGAGAAAGGTTGCTGTATTTATGGAAGATCGTAGGGAATGTTACCGTTTTTCCATGAACACGCAAGAGTCCCTCATCTTGTTAGAGTGATCCTTCTCTGCACCTACCCTCCTTACCTGTTGCGTGGTAATGTCCCCTGACCGCTGATTTACCGCCTCCTTGCAGAAATGCAGACGCCGAGTCATGCAGAGAGGCAGCTCTCTTACGCAAGGGGGTACGAAGAACGAATTTTAGACGCTCCTTCCCATCAGCGAACTGCCAGCGACGTGTCACTGACACAACATTATCAGCGACCCATCAGTAACACTATCAGTGTCATCAGCACCCCCTCAGTGTACAAACTTCAGCCGTAGCATGCGATATTGCCCATGCACTACCACAGACATAGTCCTATACCACCGCCTAATAGCGAGTTTTAGAATTGGGGACTCGGCACACTCGGTCCCCAAGTTTTGTTGGGTTGGCTGTTCTTGTGTTTGGAGGGGCAGCGCAGAGTTTTCAGAGTTTGGTGAAACGCAGACGGCGTTGGGTCAAATGCCCGGGATGCCACACCTGGCGAAATTAAAATTATGCGAGACGCGGGCCATACTGTACCGCGGCCTACGCTGCGCCTGCTCCGTCTCTCTGGCGACCAAGGGCGCCTTGAGAATCCACGCTAGCTTTTGATGTCTGGGTCTCTGGACAACGTGAACACAAGAGACCGAGAGTGGCTTGGCTTCTGCGCATGCGCCCTGCAGCTCGGGAATTTTTTGGCTCCCCAAGCTCCTTCGGTCTCCAATTCTAAAACTATGTAATGGCCCAAAAAACAGCTCAATTGAGTACGATGTACGCTGCACGCGGTGTCATCTTCACATCATTTTACTTCCTTCCCACGTAGAATCGGAGGCCCAAGACACTGGCTAACGGGTCTCTGTAAAGAGCTGTGCCTTGCTTGGCTCGTGCAACGGCGTGGTACACTCCACACCCCGGGCGATATACCTGGCCGGCGAGTTCCTCCACATTGTATACAACTTCGCATTGATACCAAGACACGCTAGGATCGCTGGCAACAGAATGGGCGACTTTCTGGCAAGAAAGCTGGATTCCAGCCCCCTCTGATACTCGACCACGGGTGCTTGACGATCCTTAAATCTCAGTGGTGGCTTAGCAGGTAACGTGTCACGCTGCTACGCTCGGGGACGCGTGTTCGGTTCACGGATATTATACTATGCATAGCATAACCATGTATAGCTTAGTATAGCAAAAGGTGGGAAAGGTAAGTGAGGAGGAGAAAAAGGATGGGAACGCCGCCATTTTCGTTGTTTCCTCGGTCTTTGCACCCCAAGCGCGTAGCTGCCCCGATTAGTTATGTTCTTGTGGCATGTAGACGTTTGTGGTGCTTATTGCTCGTGCAGGACGAGTGAATCAGGGCAACGTTAACACCCCACCCGGTATACGCTTGACACAGGCAATGACGCGGTATGACACAGGCAATAAGTATTTGCCACTTTTCGCAGTGCAGGACACGTAAATAAAAGTGGCACAACCGTCCGCAGTGATTTGCCTTGTTTTCCAGCAGGGATGCCTAATCAGTGAATCAATAAACGCGCTCGTTATTTGGGGAGAGCGATCGTCTGAAAAATTTTTAATTTCGAAATCTCGCTGCGAAGTGTAGCCGAAGTGTCCATCGAAAGTGTCCGACGGTCACTCGCTAATACGTGCGTAATTTCCATAGAAAACTTGTACGCGCGCTGTCAGCGATTCTCCTCGTCCAAGGAAGGAAGGAAGGAACAAGCGGACAGACAGGAAGGTTAGCCTGTTCTTAGACCGGCTGGCTAGCCTCACGAACAAACTTGAAGAAGCGCTTGAATGCAGCCAAAAGTTAGGAGCCGTTCCCTTCTACAGAAAATAGGGGTCAAACGAAGCTTGGCGCATGCGCGCCTGAGCTACTATTTTCTTTCTTTCTATGTCGCATTGCGTAATGCTCTCGCCTAACCTTTTCCTTCCTCCATGTCGGGAATAGGACCGTCATCCACGTGCTTGGCAGCGCAAGCACTTCTGTTGCTACGGGTAACAACGGCGGTCATGCGTTCATGTCCAGACAACAAAGAAACGTGCAACGTGAACGACAACTCACCTCGATAAAAACTGAGAGTGCTGTAACAGAAACGGCTGATCGCCGAGAAGCCCACGATTGCAAGAGCATGAATTATTGGGAAACGGTGCTTAGAAATACGCGTGTAAAGTACGGCGAGAGAAGCGAGGCAGGCGGAGACCCATGGCGCCGTTTTTCCGCCCCGCAGAAATTAAAACATGGGAAAGGGGGCGGGGGGGAGGGGACGGCGATTGGCGGTGGCCGCCAGGGCATAATCTATCTCGGACCTCGATTGCTGCGCTATAAAGCTATACCCAACGGTCAAGCCGAGGCGAAGAAAAGGTCCCGGAAGTATATAGGCGCGCTGGCGCCGTTAATTGGAAACTCGATCTTTAGTACGCGAAGTTCGCGGGACTGGAACATTGTCGACCATTCTTAGGTGTCGCCCTTTCGGATGAACCTCGGCGCACACCAGCTGTTCCACGAGGGATGCGCAAGCCGAAATCGGTGCGACCAGGTGACTATAGTCGGATATAACTTTAGAAGTCTGCGACATTTCCTCATCAAAGACGAATGTATACACGCGAGCCTGTAACAATGGGCGCGCGCTCCAGACTGACGTTGTGAGCCGGACGGCAGATGCCCTCACCTTCGAAGAACGTTGTCGAGGGCATGAGCGCGACTATTAAAGCGATCCGTTAAAGAGCTCGTTTCGCAGAAATTCCGGTGCCGGCGGCGTCTTTGGTTGTGAGCGAAAAATCAGCGTTGATGGTGAGTGGAAAATCTAGGTAGATACAAATAAATAAAGAATAAAAAAATATTACAGCATATCCACGGGTGAATGATGAAGAGCTTGGGCGATGCTCCTGAAGCAATCATGGTTACGCCGTTAAATGTTCAGTGGTTTCGCCCAGCAGCAATCAAAGCGATACGCCGCTTTGATTACTGCACGCCATCTAGTATGCAAGGTGCCGCTGCTTCTTTTTTTCTTTTTTTCTTCTTCTTTTTTTCTTTTCTCCTTTCTTTTTTTTCTTTTCTTTTTCTTTTTTCTCTTTTTTTCTGCCTTTTTTGCACACATATTGCGCACGGATGGATGGATGATGGATGCTATGAGCGTCCCCTTTATAACGGGGCGGTGACAAGTGCGCCACCAGGCTCGACAAAAAAAAAAAAAAAAAAAAAAAAAACCTTTACTCTTCTTTTTCTTAGCGTTGGCCTAGTGTCTTTACTTCAATTAAAACTATTTTACTCCAGAAAAAAAACAACTTAAGTTTCCAGCTCCGTTCTCTGCCCTTTACGGCAGAATGTCCTTATTTTTTTCCAATATTTATTTTTGTCCTTTTTCTCTAGTTTTCTGCCACCAATACTCTAACCGTCTCTTACTTACTTCAATCGCGGGTGTGTTCAGCTTTCCATTGTCTCTAAAACCCAAGGCGTCATGTAGGCTCGTGCCCGAACGTACACCTGGGTGGATGTCTCCACATTCAATCAGAACATGCTACGCCGCTTCCTGATCTTCCCCGCAGCACGTGCATTGTTCTTCTTCTTTACTGAATCTCGCTTTATAACTACCCGTTCTAAGGCAATCCGATCTCGCTTCAAATAGTAAAGCGCTTCCCATTGAATTATCGTAAAATGCCTCCCTCCTTATTTCATTTTTGCCCTTTTGGTAGTTACTCAAAGCCGGTTTTTTCTCCATAGCTGCCGTCCAGAAAATCCTCTCCACCTCTCTGACTTTTCGCTTAATGCTCTTTGTTGGCATACTGCTTACACTACCAGCCGTATATTTACTAGTGAGCCTCCTAGTTCTTTTTCTCCACTGTGTGTCCACGCTCTTCATATACAAGTAACGGAACACCTTCTCTGCCCATCTACTCTCCTTCATATTCCTTAGCCTTTCCTCGAACCTTATTTTGCTATGAGCCTCCCTCGTCTCAAAACCTTCCTATCCCATATCGCCCTTTAAAGCCTCATTTGTCGTCTTCCCGTGAGCACCCAACGAGAGGCGTCCCAAAGTCCTTTGATTTACATCCATTTCCGATTGCACCTCTGCCCTCATGCACACCACTGAGTTGCCAAAAGTAAGCCCCGGAACCATTACACCTTTCCACAGACCTCGAAGCACCTCGTATCTATTGTATCCCCACAATGCTCTGTGTTTCATTATTGCAGCATTCCTCTTTCCTTTTGCTGCCGACGCTTTTTCCTGTACCTCCATGTACCTGTCACCCTCATTTATCCATACTCCGAGGTACTTGTATTCGCTCACCCTCGGTATTTCTTGGCCCTGTATTGACACCGCCTGATCACAACGATCATTGAATACCATCAATCCACATTTTGTTACACTAAATCCTGGTCCTAGAGCTTCCCCTTCCCTTCCGCATATATCCTCCAGCTGCTGTATATCCTCTCAACTATCAGCAAATAAGACAATATCGTCAGCATAAAATAATCATGGAAGCTTCTGCTCAATCATCTCGACGCCCTGTTTGTGTGACAGATTAAAACCAAAGTTGCTACCTTCTAGCGCTTTTTGCATGTTCACCACGTACAGCATGAATAACAGCGGGTACAAAGGACATCCCTGTCTCAGCCCCTTGCTAATCTCAACGTTCTCTTTGCTACTCATTCCTTCCCATTCTATGCAAACTGTATTTCCTTTGGTACATCTCCCTCAAAAGCTGTATACAGTCGTCGCCTATGCCCATTCCTTTCAATATATCCCACAAAATTTCCTGATTAACGTTGTCGTACGCCCCAGTGATGTCTAGAAAAGCCATGTACAAGGGCCTATTTTCTACTTTAGATATTTCTTTACACTGAGTGAGAACAAACAGGTTATCGTCTAACCGCTTGTCGACTCGAAATCCATTCTGGAGTTCTCCCAAAATATCGTTGTGTTCTGCCCACTTTTCTATTTTCATTTTTACTGCTTGCATCGCCAACCTGTATAGTACCGATGTAATGGTTAGTGGTCCATACGAGCGAATGTTATCCTTTTCTTCCTTGCCTTGATAGATTAAGTTCATTCTACCTTTTCGCCAACTATCCGGTATTTGCCTGTCCTTTAAGATACATCTCTATAGGACAGCGCCATCTAGTATATCGTCACCCAACTGCAGTTTGCATGCATCTCTATAGGACAGCGCCATCTATTGAATGATATGGGAGACGCGATGGCGGGGGAACGCCGGATGGAGCGACGACCGACCAGGTGATTCTATAAGGAGCTTCGCCCCTAAAAATCATCGGTTCTAGTGTGATCAAGGATTCGAACATGCGACCCCCTCGCTCCGTGGCGCAATGCATTTAGCCGCTCGGCCACCCCGCATACGTCCTGTAGCATACTAACGGCGATCTATTCATATAGACCATTTAGCGTTGGGGTACGCACATCTCTGAGGTTCTTCAGCGGCTGGAAAGAAGACCCGCGAGATGGCGCAAAGGGCCCACGGGACGCCGAAGTCACGGGTGCTAGGGTGCCTCGATGGTCCTCCTCCCCTGCCGGGCACCCTAATGGGCGTGCTTTCCGTCTTCTGTCGCGCGGCATGCATGGATATAGAAGCCGGCGCGCGTCCGCACTTTGGCTTTCCTTGCGGCACGGTTTAGGTGTCGACCGAGAAGTGAAGCCAGGCTAGCGATTGGGAAGGCGATACGAACACGGCCTGATTGTGCAATTGCGTTCTACTCTTGAAAGGGAAGCTCAAGCGTCCTAGAAGGTTTTTTTTTTTCTTTCCTCGAGGAGGTGATCGGCTGCCCCGCTTCGGTCATGTGGTTGGGGCATCTGCGGACTTAAATATCATCCGACTATAGAGGAAGCAAAGTGGACCATTTTAGAGTCGGGGCAGACGGGGACGCGAGGCCGAGAGTGAGGCAATCTGAACATGGCAAGCTGCTAGGAAGTTATCGGGCCTCCTGAGGTTTGACTCTGTCCGAGGCAGGCGGCAGGAACTTCTGCATGACGTTGTAAACTATTTTGCTCCGCTGACCATCGCTGTATACTGTAAATCTGCTTTAGTATCCAAGTATCTGCATTAATGTCACAAGGACTGTGTATGACGTCGTCGCAAGGATCGTCTATGACAGTCAGAGTTGCCAGATGCCACCGAGCAAAGAAGCAGATAACCATCACGAAAGAAACCCAAAGAAAGCGGCGTGACTTTCGCGAAGAAGCCCAAAAGAAGAAAGAAATTTATTATTTTCCTATTTTTGGAAAATATTTCTAAATGTAAATAGAAATGTAACTCAAATAAAAAAAGGGGGGTGAATTACTTTAAATATATCGTATAGCGGAAATATGCGCAACTATGAACGAAAGCACATATTTACTTTTAACATTGTCTCCAGGGTAGTCTCCATTGGGTTGAATGCACGTTTACCAGCGCATGATTAACGCTCATTGTTGATTTCTCTATTGTGTCTTTGACTTCAACACTCAACGATACAAAATCATCGACAAACGCGCTATTGGTGTACGAAAAAAGCGCTATTGGTGAGCGTGTTGATCACTAAAATAACTATATACGCTGGAAAAGGCAAATAAGCCCAAAAAATGCGACAAGCGGCTGGAAAATTCTGCAAGCGACTCGGCGAAAAAAGAAGTCAAAATTCGCTTATTTTGAGCGGTACTGGCGACTCTGATGACAGTGCACCTCTGATGCGAATCATCCCCAGCCTGGTGTTCCACCTAGGGCTGAGCGGTAAACGGAGTCGCGAAGAAGAACCGGAACTTACTATGTTCATCAAACGAAAGGGAAGTAATCCGAGTGGAAGCATAAATGAGCCGCGCTAACATAAGCTTTGTCGAACGAACGAGAGCAAGAGTCCGTCGATCAAGCAAGGGCATAAAATTCGAATAGACCGTGTTACAAGATAAGTTACAACCGTTTTCTCAAGAAAGCTCATCCGGTTTTCCGCACGATTTTAACGTATTATTCTTCATTTTACTCGCAGGAGAAACCCAGATGGTCAAGCACCCTGACGCACGGGCGATACTACGCATGGCAACGAAGCCGTATCGCCTGCGCCACCGCCCGAAGGGGATGAAAACCTGAACAATTTTTTTTGTGAATGTCTTTATAACTATTAATGGCGTTATGCGGCCATAAGGTGACCATATTCCTGCTGACTATCCTCTAGAAATACTTTAGCTGATGTTTTCGGAGTAGGCCTTAACTGCATGCAACACACGTGACTTTAGGTTGATAGCAGTGTGCGCAAACGCACACCGAGAGATTTAAAAGTGCGAGGAGAAACGCGATTTCGTTTACTTAGGATATTTATCTGATACGAATACTCCACAGAACTAATGCAAATTTGAATCCCAGTGCTTCCTTACACGTGGTACTTCTACCGCCCAACTAACTTGTTAGCGTAACATATCTCGAACGCATTAACGCTCTAGTTTATGCGAATACATCTCACAAAACAATTTGTGAGTGCTATTTTGCGTGAATATTAGAATAATGATATTTGTTCGGCATTTTTTCATGATTCCTTCCTGTACTTGAGAAAATTCGCTTATTAAAAAAAAAACTGGAATGGAATATTTGCTCGCTACCTTCATAATTGCTTTTTATGCGCCGGCAGACATCTTAAGTTGACGAGAAACATCAATTAAAGCTGTAATTGACAAAATCAAATTAATAAAGTTTCTGTATGTACGAGATAGGCGGTCGAGTCAAATGGGAGAATTGAAGACCTTCCAGCGAAGAGCCTATTGCTGCTTTGAGATTTCCAGAAAGCTGTATGCTGTGTGTTTCAGCTAACTACCACCAAGTATTAAAAAAAAAAGCATAGGCGCCACGTGTCTCCAATGCGGGCAGTATTGTTCTGAGCCATATAGAGCACGTCAGTATATTTTTTCGAATCCGCCAAGCTCGGTAATTAAGGAAGATTGCTCAATTACCTTATTAAATATCAACTCTGGCGAAAAAGCTACAATGCAAAAGTTGTAGCACTTGTTCAGAAATATCGAATTTTAAAAAAAATCTGTGCTAAGTTCACCCCCTGCCTAATTTTTCCCCAGCTGTTCTTTAAAGCGCGCGAATTAAAAAAAATGCCACGTGACTGCCGCCTAACGCGCAACGCTTTTAGTGCCCTCAAGTGTAAGTTGAACGAATTATCAAAGTCTGCTCCGTGCACAGAGGGTGATACAACAGGCTATCAGCGACTGTAGCATCGAGATTAAGCGACAAATGGGGCGTACCGTTAAAAAAGAAAGAAAAAATGGGGGACCCTTAAGCTTCGCCTTTAAGAGTTGAACGCGATAGCGAAATCCGGCCCCTAGTGCGCACTTGAACCACTAACTGGATACTTATTAATGTGTATTGTTACACACACACGCACACACACACGACCGCGCGCGCGCGATGTATCTATAGTAATGGTACAGGTTTTCGATCTAAAGCACTTCCCTGTGCAATAGTCGAGACGTATTTCTCACAGTGCCTCACAGATGGCAGCACATTATCTAACGTTTGCTGTTTGCTTGATCAACGCCTCCTCTAGAAAGCAGGCGTTGGCTTGATATGTTTTCCGCTAGATGCACATAGTTGTCCATTCTTTGACCTGTTTGAACGTTCGTGCGTGTTTTTAGCGGCGATGGCTGCACTATCCCGGCTTTTTTCGAAGCATGGCGTCGCGCAAAAAACGTAGTTTGATGGCCTTCGTCCAATGCGCCTACAAATCGCCAAATGGGCTGATTTTCGTCGCGACAACTGCCGAACAAAATGCGTTAAGGAGACTCCTTCCACTACATGACATTTATGTAGTTTTTTTTTTTTCGAAGCAGTTGCAAGTAACATCGTGGCTTTGTAGTAGGACACCCGCTTCCCACGCGAGCGGCCCGGGTTCGATCCTTAACGGGACCGAAGACATTTATTGTTCATTTTATTTGCATCTTTCTCGAATTTTCGATCACGGACGATTTTTCGCTCACAAGCGTCGGTAGCGACGCCGTCACCGACACTGTCGCCGACACCGGAATTTCTGCGACACGAGCTCTCAACGCTGTCGCGATGGAAACCTCTGACGAAAAAGCGGCCACCACGTGTGTGTGTATCCTTTTATGCCCGTGTTTCAACATACGCTGACTCAACGTTTATAGAACGAGGTTCTAGAAACGTTGACTCTGACCGTCGCCCCCTTCATTGTGTTTCTTCATCGGTGCAAAAAAAAGAAAAGCATCAAATGCTGCCTATGGATCTCACATGGCATTTGCCCTGTGGCTGCTGCTACTTCGTTCGGGTAATCTTTTTAACACGAAAGTGTTTTATGCCAGGGTCCACCAAGACTTCAGTGACGTATTTCCGTCATGGAAATGACGTCGAAAAAAATTACGCGAACAGATGGCAAAGAAAAAAAGGTCCGTCAACGGGCATCGAACCCATGACCGCTCGGTCCGCAGCAACAGATGCCGGGCACGCTATACACTGCGCCATGGTCACAGACTCTAGAGGCTTTACAAAAGCGCCTTTTATATCTACCACTGCTCCCGGTCGGCGGGGTGGTGTTGCCCTCTGGGAGCGGTAAAGTAAATTAATTCGTTATTACTGTGGCCTGCGCGATTAACACCGGCAACGCGTTACATGTCCATCCCATTCGGCGCGTTTTCAATAGAAGTTCAACTTTGTCAATGCCTTAACACACCGTGAGGTCGTGATCTTAGCGCAAGCGTCGTAAAAGCGTCGGCCTCGCTCATAGCATCATGCTAATCCAAACCAAAAATGGACAGATTTAGCTGGGCGTCCGCAGCACCTCTGTGGACGCTGCCTGCCAGCCATTTCCTATGGCAGGCTGCGCCCGTAAAGCTGTTGCGGACGCTCAACTAAATCTGTCCATTAGCTCTGCGACGCGCGCCTGCCTCACGTGGCTGTTACACCGCGTTCCCCGCTCACGCACTTGCCCGAGAAAAATCGCGGCCGGGGGGCGGAGCGACGCGCTTTGCGTTTCCCTCTACTCCAGCCGTGGTGTTCAATCACACTTTAACATGCCGTGGGATGGCGACCAAGTTCTGCGTCCAATATGCGACGCTCTTCTGGCTATCACACCTCGTTCTCTGATTACGCTTTCACCGTTAACTACTACAGCTACCACAAGGTTTTGTGTAATCATTTAACATGGACGTTAATCGTCGGGATGGAGATGTACCACCAGTCATCAAAGTGGGTGCATCCACGTTAAACGGTGCTATAGCTGTCAGACATCAATATGCATTGTGCAAACTCTCTCATATCAATCTACAGTAAACATTCAGTTACTTCTGTAACGGCACGCTTTACTTTCGTGTTATTCCGATTCCTATGACGGAGGGATCCACCATCTTTTTTCTTAAAACGGTACGCCAGGTGGCATTTTTTAAAATTATCGCTTTAAAGAAAAGCTGCAAAAATTAAGCAGGCGGTTATCTTAGCACAGATTAAAAAATTCGATGTTTCTGAACAATCGCTACAACTTTTGTATTGAACATTTTTCCTTAGAGTTGCAATTTAAAAAAGTTCATTAGCAATCGTTGTTAATTGCCGAGTTTGCAGATTGACAAAAATATTCTGACCTGCTATTTGTATGACTCTGAACAGTACTGCGCCAATCCGCCTCTTTCATTTTCCTGTCCTGCCTTCTGCCTATTGCCAGAAGCAAAGCCTCCGAGATGAGGAGACGTTTCGTGTCTTTTCCGCTAGGGGAGAGCGCATGCGCCGGGGCGTAGAGAAAAAGCCGGATTGGAAACGCCTAACGCCTCTGTTTGTTCATTTAATGCTTGGTGCTATAGCTAGCTGAAACACCCTGTATATGTCTTCTGCTCTCACATGAAAGCTGTATACCCTGCTGCGCTCACATCAGGCAGCAGCGTACAGAAACACATCAAAGTTAACTTTCTGAATATACACTTTCTACTAATTAGCGCGGTCTGAGGGCTTGCTGTTCTTGCCTCAGTAAATACGTCACAGCAAGGAATGGCGCAACAATAGCGTATATTCATTGCATATTCAGAAAGTTAACTTTGATGTGTTTCTGTACATTGCTGCCTGATGTGAGGGCAGCAACGTACAAAAACACATCAAAGTTTACTTTCTGAATATACACTTTCTACTAATTAGCGCGGTCTGAGAGCTTGCTGTTCTTGCCTCAGTAAATACGTCACAGCAAGGAATGGCGCAACAATAGCGTATATTCATTGCATATTCAGAAAGTTAACTTTGATGTGTTTCTGTACATTGCTGCCTGATGTGAGGGCAGCAACGTACAAAAACACATCAAAGTTAACTTTCTGAATATACACTTTCTACTAATTAGCGCGGTCTGAGGGCTTGCTGTTCTTGCCTCAGTAAATACGTCACAGCAAGGAATGGCGCAACAATAGCGTATATTCATTGCATATTCAGAAAGTTAACTTTGATGTGTTTCTGTACATTGCTGCCTGATGTGAGGGCAGCAACGTACAAAAACACATCAAAGTTTACTTTCTGAATATACACTTTCTACTAATTAGCGCGGTCTGAGAGCTTGCTGTTCTTGCATCAGTGAATACGTCACAGCAAGGAATGGCGCAAGAGTAGCGCTCGTACAATATCTCAACAATATTCCGGCGAAAGCTGCGTTCGATGCAGTAAAGCTTGGTCGCCCGAGCTCCGGAACTAATTAGCTTCCTGTAAACATGGGACCACGGTAACGCATAGCATGCCACGCAAGGGAAACAACCATATTGTGCCTACATTATATTCGCCGGTTGCTGCTGCCTGTTTTTTAGGACTGCCGTAAGAACGTTTCATGGCCTTTCGTGCGAACGCCATCAACTTAGTCATACTTCGTTAGTTTATCGAACCCACCTCTTGGTGGTAATTTTATTACGCCAACGCGAGCTTGCCTCAAACTCATCTCGAACGAGTGCCGTCTACAGGGACTTTGCTTGTTCACAGACGCCCACTAACTCCAGCTACGAGCACAAACTAATTAAAGCTTGCCAGTAGCCGTTGCGAGCGAACCGGATTGCTACGCAGTAGAGAGCAGCGACACGTTCCCTGTGCCTTCATTCCGGGAGATAGAATTGGCAGCTTTGTATACGCCCACAGAATGACGCTCTTGTTTCAACCGTTAAATTCATGTTGGCACCCTGTTGCCACATACACGCGATTAAGGCTGCCGATACACCGGGGAAGGCACCGCATTTCTTTTTGTTTTCTCAGTCATTTTCGAGGAGCATCGCGTGCAAGTGCAAGTGCAAAAAAGTGTGCGTGCTCATTGTAAGCGCAGTTTCATACAATGGGTGCGTTTGATTGCACGAAAGCCATCCTGGAAAGCTGACGTCTGCGAATGTACTCGCAGCGGAGAAGTTTTCTCGGAAATGAAGCGAATGCGATACAGAGCCGAATCACGTGAGCGCTGCAGTTCACGAATGTAGTCCCACAATTGCGTCCGTCTTTTCTACGCGAGAAAAACGCTTGCGAGAAACCGCTCGGTGAAGTAGCACACTTTTGACGGGGACAAAGGGGACAAGAACACGACGCTCGCTACACTCGTAACTAAATTTATTAAATGCGAAGCAGCTCTTTGACTCACGTGTGTAACGCCGTACGTTACGTGCGTCCGTACGAATGCGCCGCAACGCGTTCCCCTCGCCGTAGGTGTTGGAGCGTTGCCTAGTAGGTCACGCCACAGCTTTGCGTTGACGTCACGCTCCCCCCGCACGCTTCCCTCGCAGGTTCGCGCTGACGTCACTCTCTCCCTCACCCGTAGCATGCTCGCCGTAGCGCCCGCCGCTGCCGGCTGCTCCGCCCGCTCGGAACACTTCTGAACGTGTCACTTCTCTCTCGCTTCACCTGTGGTAGTCAAGGCGAAGCGCGCGCCTGCTCCGGTCCAGCGCCCGTGTCTCGACTCTGAAGAAACAACGACTACGAAGTCTTGCCAAACGCTTTAATGAAACATACATGAAACCCAACCCGCCTCCCGTGTCGTTGCGTTTCAAACAAATGTTTACTCGAGTTGTTCGTGTTGCACCGAGTTTCGCTTCAAACCGTTCTTCCAGCACCCGCGTCGACGCCCGTTTTAACCGAGTCAACGCCGTGCGCACCGCTGCTGCTTCGCATCCCATCAGGGCTCCCTTCGGAGAGATGGTTCAAGTTTTTTCAGAAAATATTTCGTACACATTTGCAGCCAAGCACCCCCAAGCGATAGAGAAATGAATTGATAGTCAATGCATTCAATCAAAGAACGAGTTTGCGCACACTCAAGCGATAGCACAAGGCTTGTGTAGTCTAGAAACTTTAAAAGATATAAAAAATAAACGGTCGAGGGTCACAGCAAGATAAGCTATACTGGTAATAACGTACACGCGCTTCAAACGGAAGTGGAAATAGGCAACATGAAGGAGAGCGTGACAGATGCGAACACTGCAACTTCGATTTAATAAACTTAAGACTACAGTGCTCCTAGAAATGTAACTTCCCGATGACTCAATAAAACCGATGATTGACTAATGCAGCCGTCGGTCTCAGCTGTTACGTGATCTTTAGTCATGTGACTAGTTTTTACCTGATGTTCCGTGATTTTAGTCCCGTGACTAGATGTTACGTGATGTTATGTGATTTTAGTCGCGTGACTAGCTGCGTAATGTCACGCGATTTTTAGCCACGTGACTAGTTACGTGGTTTTAAGTAACGTGAATAGTTATGTGATTTTACTCCCGTGACTAATAGTTACTTGATGTTATACGTAATTGTTAGTCGCGTAACATACTCGCCCATTATAGTTATCGCATTCCGCGGCCGGACAAATGGGCACACGTGTTGTGGGATCGAAGCAGAAGATGAAGAAGAGGACTAAGCGAGCGTGCGCCGCTTCATTTCTGTTCGCACTACCCGGCGCGACGTAAAGCTTTATACATTTCCTACAGCGAGCTATTTGAAGGAACCCGCAACACGCACAAGTGAGATATGTGTACTTGTTTACGTCACACGTTCTCGTTTTGTAGTGTTGCCAGTGTGAGAACGTCGCATCTTTTACGCGCACCTGAAAGGCTAAATAGCGTGTTCAACTTTACATAAGCCTTCGTCACGGTGGAAGGAGAAACGCCGGGAGGTAGGATCACGTGATAATATTCATGGCCAGGCGCAAAAACATTTAATGGATAAACAGGTCCTGATCACGTGATAGGCAAGCGCCACTATTGCTCGGCTCGCTTTTGTAGCGTCTCCAACCCGGCGCACCGGGCGCAGGGTAGGAGAGGGGCGGCGTCATAAATATGGGTCATTCCACGCCGACTGTCCCAGTCGGGGCGCTCGACAAAAATTTATTTCTCTAAAAAAATCTGAGAAAATTGCGGACATATTGACATTAGTTCTACAGCATTTTCCCAAAATAATTTGAGCGGCAAAAATCTTTCGGGCACGTGAACGCCATTTGAACTTCTCGATATGGTGGAAAACCAGGTAGGAAAGAAAAATTCGCTATAAATGGCCCGTTTCATGTATTCATTCAAAACTTGTATTTTTTTGTGTTTTTAGAGAATCGGGCTTTTATTATACGACAGTTGCTTAGAGTAGCTTTATATTTCACTCCTTAGTGCTTAGGTAAAAGTGAGTAAATTGCAGCGTTTTGGGGAATTTTTTTACAAAAGAGGATTGCAGACAAAATACATCAATTATTTTTATAGAACTCTCCATAAAACGTACTATCTCCTAAAGTTTTTGTTTTGCCTGTGTACAGCGCACAGGCCCTGAAATAAAATCCTGAACTTGGACAAAACGCTACATTGGCCTATGTTCAGACGTCTGTAGCACCCTAAGGTGGTCCAAGAAAAAAATAAGCAGAAATGCGCATACGATTGAGAATCATAACACCTTCGTCCAGAGAAAGTCTAATCGAAGTAGTTTTTGTTTTAGTCAAGAAAATATTTTTTTGAAGTTTAGTCTCACCGTTGCATTATTTTGCTATGGGGGCAATACAAAGCGACTGAATTTACTGCATAAACAAAGAAGTAGTGCATTTGTAGCACATGGTTTTCAGTCCCTTTTGTTAGTACTTTAGAACTTTAGAATGTATAATACATATCAAGGAGATAATAAACAGAGGCAACATATATATACATATATATATATATATATATATATATATATATATATATATATATATATATATATATATATATATATATAGAGAGAGAGAGAGAGAGAGAGAGAGAGAGAGAGAGAGAGATACATAAAGAGAGAAAGAAATAAACGTGGTAAAAGCAGCGCGAAAAGAAGGTACCACACGAAGAAGAACGACACAGTAGAACGTCTTGTTCGATCAGCGCTTGTCCTGTGTCCTCCTTGCGGTTGTAGCAGGGGGTTTACATCAATAAATGAAGTACATCTTCGTTCGCACACATAATACAACTTTGTTCACACATAAATAACTGAAATACATCTTCGTTCTCACACGTAATACAACTTTGTTCACGCATAAATACATCTTCGTTCAGGTTACAGCACGGGTCTACAGCATTGAATAAAATACGTCTTCGTTCCCGCTATGTACTTGCTTTTCAGTTAGCCTATTCCAGTGTTTAATTGTTCTAGGGAAAAAATGAATTAGCATACATGTTCGTTTCAGCTGGGTATTCCAGGATTTTGCAACTATGATCAAAACGTTTTGAAATGTAATGAGGTTTGTGGAGGTAAATTTCTCTGTTAATTCCAATTTTATTATAGTAAATCAAATAAAGAAATTTTAATCTCTGTTTATTGCGGTGGTCTTAACAATATGGCCTTAGGCTTCTGTGTGCTCAAGGATCAATGACGGCGACGCTCTCGCAGTGCACCTGCGGGCTCGTCGATAAAGTTCGCGGTATCAATTGGTTTATTTGTTTGTTTATTACACATACTTCCAAGACCAGGCTGCCCGTTGAACTCGTACAAGCCATCGGGCGTGACAAAGGCTGTCTTCGGTCGAGCGTCATCAGCCATGGGTAATTGCCAGTACCCCGAGAGCAAATCGAGAGATGAAAAGTATTCTGCTCCTTGGAGGCTGTCAATCGCGTCGTCGATTCGCGGCAGTGGATAAACATCCTTCTGAGTGATCTTGTTGAGCCTTCGGTAGCCCACACAGAAGCGCACAGAACCGTCCTTCTTGGCAACGAGAACAACAGGAGACGCCCACGGGCTGTCCGAGGGTCGAATAACGTCGCGTCGAAACATATCGTCCACTTGCTCATTAATTACCCGACGTTCTGTGGGAGACACGCGACATGGACGTTGCCGCAGTGGTGGTTGGGCGCCAGTGTCGATGCGATGCGTAACAGCGGACGTGCGGCCGAGAGAAGTTTGCCCGACATCGAAAGAAGAACGAAATTCTTCCAACAGGCACTGAAGCTGGGAACGCTGGACCGACGTAAGGTTGTCAGCAATGGAGGGACCAAATACATCCGCGGATGAGGAATCAGACGTGGAAACGGCACTGATGGTACGGGAACTGGTGTAGTGAAAGTCATCGGGTGCGTCCAGAACTTGTGCGTCTTCGAGGGGCTCCACTCTGCCGAGACATTCCCCTCGCACCAACGTAACAATGTGCGGGGATGGGTTGGTAACAAAAATAGCGGTGCTACCCTGAGTGACTTGCACGGTCGCGAAAGGTACCAGCAATCCTTTCCTAGTGCAAACGCGGTCAGATGGCGAAAGGAGTGCAATTGTGTCGCAGAGACCGGCGCAGTAAACTGGCACAGCCGTCGACGAGTTTGGAGGAACTTTGGTATTGTCTTTGACGAGGGTCTTGGCGAATGCCGATGGACTGTCTGCCGGCGTCAAATGTGAGAACGGTGAGAGTTCGAGGGCGGCTGGTGCGCAGTGAATTATGGCGTCGTGGCGGGAGAGAAAATCCCATCCCAGGATGACGTCGTGGGAGCATGCAGCAATTATGATGAACTCGACGTCGTACAGAACGTCCTGAATGACGACGCGAGAAGTGCATACGTCTGTAGGCCTAATACTCTGGGAGCTGGCTGTACGGAGGGACATCCCAGAAAGTGGCGTCGTCACTTTTCGAAGTAAGCGGCTAAGTTTTGCGTCCATAACGGATACGGCGGCTCCAGTGTGGACAAGGGCAGATGCGCGAACAGCGTCCACAAACACGTCTATGACATTCGATGGACTTCGCTGAGGGCTTTTACAGTTCGATAGCGTCGCAGCCCTTGCCTCGTGGACTGCGACGACTAGTTTTCCTGCTCTCATGCGACAGAACGTGGCCGCATTGGTGACAGTCAGCGACGGCGTGGAGACGGAGAGCGGCGAGTGAATGGTGCTGGGCGTGACGTCGGTGACATAGGCGGGTCGTAGAATGCACGGCTGGACTGGCTGGTGGTGGTTGACGCGACTCGAGGCGGCTGCACGCGATGGCAGTAACGGGCCACGTGACCGGCATAACCGCATGCAAAGCAGATGGGCCGATTGTCGGGTGTGCGCCATCGGTTCGCCGGGGCAGGTCCCGCCCACGTCGCAGGATGCGATTGACGGGGCGGCTGCAAGGTGGGTTGCAGTCGGGGCCTAGGGATGGCGGCAGCATACGTAGCCGGCACGCCCGAATCGAAGGACGGAGGTCTAGCGGCGGCTTCGGCGTAACTCAACGGTGCAGCCGCAGGGATTGCCTGGTGCGTCCTGGCGACAACCTGAGCGTAACTCTGTGGCGCAGGAGCCGGAGGTTGCTGGTGGTACTCAGGCATCACCTCCGCGATTTCCTGCTCAATCGCTCGGCGGATGGGAGGAAGAAGGGTCGTCGACGACTGTTGAACGTGCGGCGGGTGGGCGAAGGCCAGGAGAGAGAACTGGCGTGCGATTTCCTCGCGCACGAATGCCTTCATTTCTGCCAGCAGCGTGGCCTGGTCAGGTATGGCCGCCAAGCCAGCAAGCACTTCGTCACGTGATGGAGAGCGACGAGTCATCGAACGTTGCCGGCGGAGCTCCTCGTAGCTCTGGCACAGTGTTATGACCTCGGCCACGGTGGAAGGGTTTTTAGCGAGCAACATGGTGAAGGCATCGTCGTCAATGCCCTTCATAATGTTCCGGATCTTGTCAGACTCGGACATGGTGCCGTTGGCTTTCTTACACAAGTCCAGGACGTCTTCGATATAACTGGTGAAAGATTCACCGGCCTGCTGAGCTCGTTCGCGTAAGCGCTGTTCTGCTTGCAGCTTACGAACTGCAGGGCGGCCAAAAACGTTGATGACGGCGGTCTTGAAATCCGACCAAGTAGCAAAATCGGACGCGTGGTTGTTGTACCACAAGCATGCTACTCCCGCGAGGTAGAAGACAAAGTTGCTCAACTTGCCTACTTCGTCCCATTTGTTGGGTACGCTCACGCACTCGTAAATTGCGAGACAGTCCTGCACGTCGGTGCCACCGGCGCCAGTGAAGATAGGTGGATCGCGGATGCGTGGGACACCGGGACATGTGGTCGGTGTGGGAGGCGGCGTTTGCTGAGCGGCGTCTTGAGGCATGGTAGATGGCAGAGTACGGGAACGAAGCTCCAGGGGCATTGAATGGGAGCACAGCACTCTCCACCAATTTGTTAAGCTGTTTATTGGACGGCACTCGGCGACAATGCACTATGGCGACAGTCAAGGCAAAAGCGCGGGCTCCGAGCGCGAGCGGCGTTTAGAAGAGGACGACCCACTAGGAGCCGCTGGAGAGCGCAACCGTTAAGCAGTACCAATTGCTTCGCCACAAGTATAATAATATCCGGGGTTAACGTGCCAAAACCACCATATGATTATGAGAGACGCCGTGGTGGAGGGCTCCGAAAATTTCGACCACCTGAGGTTCTTTAACGTGCACCTCAATCTAAGTTACGGGAAGACCAATATGAGCGAGGAGAAACTCTGCACAAAGAGCGCTCGTAAGCCCAAGCGCGGGATTAGTGCAGATCAGAGGAAAGGCCAGCCGGCTGCGCACGTGAATCCATCTGCATCGAAGTAGTTCCACAGTAGAGCTTTCGTTTATCCTTGCTTCAATTCAAAGCTGATGTCACGCCTGGCATTAGTTGCACTCGGCTATTGCGTATTATTAGGTAATGCTTCTAATACGCCTCATTATAGAACTGTAATGAGTATTGTGGATTCAAACTAAAGCTACGTCGTTAGGTTTGTTGGCGAAGCGTTGCTACAGCTCAAAGACGCACCCAGAACGGGCGCTAATCGACAGTGAAAGCTCTGCGAGTTTGCGTCCGTATTACTAGAAAATCAGGCGTAATGGCCAAAGTTTATAAATCTCTGGTTAGTAGGCCTAAATATGCAATTCAAGGTTTTTTGCAAAGGCGGTATTAGTGTATTACTGTTTTGAATTCGCGGTCGGTTTGTTAATGCAGTGGTCTTTTTCAGTTCCATGTGACAGGGGAACCATAAAAATTACTGCATTATAATGAGACACATTGCGCATGCTCTCTAAAACCTTGCTCAATCCTAATTATTAAATAAGCGTGGGACCAAGTACAGACGTCACAGGTGATAACGAACAGCCTATGTTTTAGGCGATTACGACTTGCGCTCCTCCTAAGACGTAATTGAAAATGTGGCTTCGAAAATGCAACAAACACATTAGTTCAAGTGAACTGTTTCTGGCTTTCCTTACCCCATAACGGTACAACCTTAAGCAGCCAACCATTTGTCGAAATGCATCAACACGGTCAACGGCAACATCTGCTGGAAACAAGGAATTCGAGAAAAAGATGGCTGATCCCTCTGTCATAGGAATCGTCATAACACGAAAGAGAAACGTGCCGTCACGGTAGTAGTCGATTGTTTATAGTGCATTGGCATATGAGAGCTTGTACAATGTCTACTGTTGTTTGGCAGATATAGCACCGCTTGATATTTTACGCATCGCACTCCTGCTGACGCCTAGTGGCACATCTCCGTACCGAAGACTATTTAACCCTTGTGATAGTTGAAGTTTCAACATATACGTGAGCACCGCATATGGTGAATCCCGCGCAAAGATGGCATCAACAAGCACATAGTAAACACTGATACTTGATATGCACTCCTTCAAAGCGTGCTGAAATGCTAAGGGAAACGCTGCGCGCGTCCTGTCTTCCCTCTAGCCTGGCCGTTACTTATCACGGGCGAGCGGGCCGGGGAACGCGGTGCGCCAGCCAGGCGAGCGTCAGAGACCTATTTTTCGATATGGATGGATGCTATGAGCGAGGCTTCGGCTAAAGAAGCCATCTCACGGTGTGTTACAGCGTTGACGAAATTAAACTTGTGTTGGAAACTCGCCGAATGGTACGGTCGTAGCAACGGCGCGTTTTTTTTTTTCGAGCCTGGTGACACAGATGTTACCGCCCCGTTATAAAGGGGACGCTCATAGCATCCATCCATCCATCCATCCATCTATCCATCCAAGAGCACTGTGAGAGGAAAGCGTGAAAGATATAAGGCTCGTTCATGTAGCCTCCAATGTTGTGTTTGGCGGTAGCTCAGTGGGCTAAACGCCCGCCAGCCATCGTCGTGTACTGCGAGGTCATGGGTTCGTCTCCCTTCAATGGAACTTTTTCTTAGTTTTTTTTTCCTTTGCCATCTGATGGTGTTCATTTTGCTGACGTACTTCCGTGACGGAAATACGTCATGAAAGTCTTGGGGGACCCCGGCATAAAACACTATCGTGTTAAAAACACTGCAATTAGCAAGACAAAAAAGATGTCGCACAATGTTTCGCAACTTCTATTTCACAGCCAAAATACCTAAGAGGAACGTAGTCAATTTGAGGTCTGGGGTTTCAATTTACAAAATCACGATGTACACAGTGGTCCAATCTTCAAGGGAACAGTGGAGCGTGTGACGACCTCTCGGCGCCACCGCCGGCCGACGATTGCAACGAGTATCGGGCCAGCCCAGGGCGCGTTGTGAGCCGTGCTCTTTCATAGTCCGCTGCCCTCTGCTTCCGTAAACCGCTCACGTGATGAATGAGCACTACACACGGTGCTCACTGCTCCTGCGCAAGACTCTTTGCAATAGCCGGCCGGCGGTAGCGCCGAGCGGCCGCCACACACTCCACACTGTCCCCTTGAACATTTGACCGCTGTGTAAATGCACGCGTACCGTCGTAAATTGGGGCACTTTATAACATTTTAAGTTACTTTGTCGTGAACCCACTGCTCAGTACTCGAGCATCCATGGATTCCGCCCTCCGCAGATTACAATGGCGGCCACTATGATACAACCGGGGACCTCGTGGACAACGCTTCAGCCGATTAGCTATTTCATAGAGGGAACCATGAACCCCTGAACCATCCCACTCCTTCATTTCCGTAGTCTCAAGCAATCCTCGGCTCGAAGCTGTTTCGTCATTCCACGGTCCTCTTATTGTCGCCGTCGTTGCTATTGGTGTCGTTGTTATTGTTGTTATTCATGAATGGTTCACACCCACTTCAGAGAAGTGGCCTAAAAAATGTATCACTAACGAGAAATTATTTCGTTGAGCGATACAAATGTGAAATTTCGTTTTAGGGATATAGCAGGAAAATCGTTCTGATTCAATGAAAACTTTCCAAAAGCTGCGCGGACATCTTCATGGCAATACCCTAACGAAGAAGATGCCAAAGATGGAACGTTCGGTCGAGTCCAATTCGATGAAATGAACCAATTCGAACGCTTTTTTTATTAACGGATAGAACGAAAGGTGCAATAAAAACTAACGAGTTATTGACTGTTACCACAGGGCGAGCACAAACGGGACGGCTCGAAACCTGCTCTATGCACCTAAATGTTTAATTTCGGAATCTCAACTGCGCAATATAGCGCAGAGTACTATCAAATTAAAACCGTGGCCTTCTTCTTTGCACCCAAGAGTAAGAAACAAGTGATCAATATTTAGTGGGCATTCAGATATTGCAACTGATGCAGTGATCTTTATCACTGGATACACTAAAGCCGAACAGGTTAAACACGATAAAATAGATGTCCCCCATTCGCTCGTGCTGTTTTGATAATGAAGATGATTCTCAGTGTGCACGGCTCAGAGCTGCACAGAAATATTGGCCAATAAGCAGGTGTTATGATTAAAAAGAAATAGAGCGTATACCAGGGGTGTCAAACACGCCGCCTGCACATGACTGTCTTCGTCCCGCATTTTTTCCTTATTTTCTTAATAAGTATGTTCCTGAGCTACACAGGCATGACTGGTGTAAAGCATTGCTTTCGTTAGGCACCCCCTTCGGTCACCATGTGTTGATACATAACCGTGAAACAAGAACTTTGTATTTCATTATCGGCGTCGAGATTTTAGTCATCTTGGAGATCGGTATCGACATGTTGGAATCCTGGCGCCAAATCTTCTTGGAAATCTGTTGGAAATCTGTTGGAAATCTGTTGCAAATCTGCTGGAATCCTGGCGCCAAATCTTCTTCCCCTGCTCTTGAGGGACTAAAGTACGTGACTGCGGCCGGCTTGCTGAGGTGAGTTTGAAACCCATGGCGTGTACAATCAAGAGTCAGAAATAGAGGTAACAAAATTAAGAAAAAAATTACGCGGCATCGCTTGATATAGACCGAAATAAATCTAGAAACTTTTACGATTGTTTCAACGGAAAAAGAGAAAAAAAATCAAAAGCAAATTAGCGCAATATAATTGGGTGGCCGGTGCAGTTGCCCGTTGAAAGGCAGACAATGCTAAAGAACCGGAGCCGAGCGTCGAGGTCCTTAGCCAAGCGATGAAGAAGTCGAATAAAATCCAAGTCGAGGTCTGGTTTCAATCCTTCCACTCTATTGTGAACAAGCAGAAACCATAGAGCATTTTCGCACAGAATGTCGCAGGTATCAAAGTCTAACACAAAGATTTCTCGAATCACCTTTCCGAAAACTTGGGCTTGAGCTTTCCGTAACGGCATTACTCTCCCTGGCGGCGTCGGCACTGGGTCACTGCAACATGGACATACATGATTCCGTATTTAATTATGTAAAAGAATCACAGAGACTTTCACGCCAATATTACAAGTACATACTTATTATTTTATGTAGTCATTTATTTATTTCATTTATCTATACTTATTTACTTAATTTTTTAACTATCTCTTTTTTTTCTTTAACATTAAAAAATAATGTAAGCAACAGTATTGTTTTTGCTTGCGTACGGATTATCTGTGTAGGATTTTTTTTTCCGCATGTCCTACTGCCGCACGATTCACGGCCGATCCCCTGTAGTGGGTTGAGCCATTCCTCTAGGAACCAACCAACCAACGAACCAATCGAAACCGTGTCTCTGAATGAGTGTTTTCCAAGGTATCCAATATCAAGTTATTTTACCGACGATCGACCAGAGAAAAAGCGGTAAGTGGTAGACAGTATAAAATACTTAGAAAGAGAAACGAAGCGAGGGGACTACTTCTATCTTCAGCCCTGCGGAAATTAAAGCTTCAACTTCGTGGAAATACTTTGACGACGACGTTGATAAAGACGCGAGCGCCGGATCACCATCATCATCATTATTATTATTGCGAGGCTACGTGAAAGGCTGCATAGCCACGATCGTTTGTCAGGTATATTTAGCAGTCTTTGTTCGCGATCTAGTTTTCTAGCTGGTCGTTCGGGACGCACAGTTACCGAGTTCGAAGCGGATAGCGGAGACTGGTTTTAACGCTGCTCGGAAAACATGAAGGTGAGCTTGCAATGCAGCTCCTGCGCTGCGGGACTATACTGCATAAGACCGCGATTTTGCATGCTTCACGCCTGTGTTTGTGTATCGCAACGCTAATGTTATGCCCGAAATGTTCAAGTGTTTCTCATCATGTTGTGCTATAGAAGGTTCTATAGTTGCACCCGACTGTACCATACAGAGAGCAATCAGCCCGTAATTGCACCCCGACACCGGGGAGGCGCCTAATCACACCTTGGTTTAAAGACCAAATGCCGACCCGAACGCTTTTCTCCATTCATTCAAACATAGCCCCCTTGTACGCACTCGTGACGTCATTCCGAGCCACTCAACGCTATACCCACTGGTCTATCGAGGCGGATTGACGTGGTTTCGATCGTCGTCCGGAAGTAAGAGATGATGGAAGCGGAGTCATTTGCGACAAGCGCTGAATGCCTGTGCATTATCCTGCGTAAAACACGCACGTGCAGGAGTCTCCTGGTTTTAAACGGGCCTGCTGAAGAGAACGTGATACCTGCACGAGTATTTTAGCCAGCAAGAACGTAATTTTAGATTATTTAACGCGTATCAGAAGAAGTTCTCTTTTTTTTTCTGTTTGAGTGATAGCTCTACTAGTCCACGTAAAAACCGAGAAAACGCCTGGTTCCGCGAGTCTGACCTTCATACTCAGCCAAGATCAACGCCTGCAGAAGAGCTCCAACGGAACAGCGGCTCAAGGTCACTCTTTCGTGCCGAAACCACCAGCGGCGCTGGCTGTAATCCTATTCCAATTTTTCCATAAAGATTTAAAGATTTTGCATTTGTAATCGTATTACAAACGCAAAATCTTGCTGTCGGCTAAAAATATAGGGACCGCATTGCTAACGTAATTTTTGACACTTATTGCTTACCTCGACCCACCGAAAACCGCATAATTTGGCTGAAATCAATAACACTGACCTATGCACTGCCTATCAGTTTCATTTGCTTATTATGTAAACAATTTTAAAAAAGGCATGTGTCGCTTCTGACAGAGTGCCTGTTTCACCATTTAAGGTTGATTTATAGAACGGAAAGTACGTGTTTGATGAAGTGGAATATCGAAGTAGGTGGTGATAAAGGTGACCAAATAAATTCTCATTATCCCCGTTATGGCACGTACTTTTCCATATTGCACCATGTTACAACTAAACCATGTTACAACTATGAAGTTAAAATCAGGCCGCAGTAGTGAGTCAATGCGCGCATAGCAAAAATCAGAAGGCTGCCACCACTTTCATATGTCCATGCCTATTGCCAACACGTGGCAGGTGGTGTGACTTCATTATGGTGCAAGTAGGAGGAAACGTATTGTGGGTTGTACTGGAACCTCCTTAACGATTCTCAAGTAGTTCGGTTGCTTGATGTTTTCACTTATAATGGCAATGACCGCACTCTTTGTAGTTTACGCTTTTTAACCTACAACCACTAATCACGCTCTCCTAATGAATCGCATAGCCCGCCATGGTAGCTTAGCGCGTGGGGTGTCGCGTTACTCATATTCGAAAATACACACTGTCTGTTAGTTTTCATTAACATTTGTGTTTAACAAGAAAAACGAGCCCTTAAATGTCGTCTTCTTTTCTTCATTGAAAAGGCACGGTAAGACAGCCACAAAAGAAAGGCGAAGAAATACAGGATGATGCGCTACTAACAACTGGAATTTTTTATTCAGAGCGCACATTTATATGACGCAATCCTTGTGATTCCCCGCCATGATGACCGATAACAGACTGTTACCTATAAATCAGCACGTCATCTGCTGGCAAATGTCGTTGTAGGAACCCTATCTCTGTTTCGTGTAAACTGGTACCTGTAAACTCATACGTGGGATAGATGTGAACCTTTTCAAGTATTAATCCGAACCAACTCGCCCAACTTTCAGTCGCGTTACTGTCCCGGCGCCCTCTCCCCGCCCCCCATCTTCCTTAACTGACGCCTCTGGTTCTGTGCTCAAAATAAACTCGGAGCGCGAAGCTATTGTACGTTGCACCATGGTTGTATAGAAGTAGTTCCACTGGCTCAAGTTATGCCTGATATTATCTGTGGTGGAGCGCCTAATGAGAAAAGGGCATGACATCCGGTTGGCAGCTACAGTTTCTTTTCTTCCCCCAGACTAACGCGATGCAGCAGGACGTGTCGCTGAAAAAAGACAAAGACCCCGGCGTGAACGTGGCAGTGAACGTTGCGTCCAAGCAGAACATCGCGGGTGTTCAGGGCGATGCCAACGCGGGCGCCGAGGACGAAGAGGAGGACGATACCACCAAGAAGTCTAAGAAAGACAAAAAGAAGAAGAAAAAGAAGAGCAGGAGGGACGTCTCGAGTTCCTCGAGCTCAGACGACAGCGACTCGGACGCAGACCGATCCAAGTCCAAGAAGAAAGCGACCGCGGGCGTCAGCACCCGAATAAACATATTCACCGGAGCGCAGGGACCTCCGGGCGTTGGCATGCAGAGCGGCATGACGGGACCCAACGTGCTGTCCAACATAACGGCGCCTTTTCCTGTTATCCAGCAACAGCTACCCATGCTCCCCGTGGTACAGGAGGTACCTGCGGCACCCAAAAAGGAAAAGAGCAAGCGGTCGACAAGATCGACGAAATCGAAGAGTTCTCAGGGCAAGCAGAGCGCGGCAGGAATGCCGGCGGTGATCCCGCCCGCCATGGCGGGCCTCGTGTCCGGTCCGGACGGCCAGGACGTACTGGTCATTCCGATGCCACCAGGGATGAAACTGCCGGCGTTCGGCGCAGGAATGGATCAGTGAGTGCTTTCTGCACTCATAGTTGCCACGTAGAAAAGACGAAAGATAGCCAAGGAATGGGAAAAACTAGCCAAAAAGTAGCCAACCTGGGCCAAGGGCGGTAAAAGTAGCCAAAAGTAGCCACGCGTCGATGAGTGAAGGGCGTACTCCATACACTTTCGATCTCCTCTGTTCATTTTCATTTACGTTTTAAAGTGGCGTTCAGCAAAAGGTGGTCTGCAAAATGAAAACCTTATGCAACAATTTTCCCGCGAGTACCAGCCACATATTCAAAAGTATTTTCTTTTGTGTAACGCAAGCGCCAAATTTTATTTCGGGATTTGAAAACACGCCTTCGCCGCAATGGCCGCATACTCTAATGCCAGCGGCTGAGACGTCACTAGATATTGAGAAATTGGTTCAAATTGAGGGAACAAGAAAGTAGCGAAAGAGTAACTAAGTAGCCAAGACGTTTTTCCTTGCGCCACGGGGCTACAAAAGTAGCCAAACTGGCCGAATCTAGTTTAATCTGGCAACCCTTTACTTGCGGTTCCAGTTCGAGTGTAGGAAAAATATTGGGAACCATGTTAAAGGCAGTGATTCAAAAACCTTCGTGCTCATAACTTCTTGAATCAATTGGTGCGCAAATTTAGACAACTCATTTACAAAGTGGTGATTTGCGCCATAGTTCGGACTTACTGGTAGCGCACTAGCAAGCAAAAGGCCATCTAAGCGTGAAATCTATGTAATCTGTTGGCCGTTTGTGCCTTGTTTTGCGATTGCTCTTCGTGCCTGAACGACCCATTTACAGAAGTTTTATAGTTAAAGAATAACGGTCGGCGATGCAACGAACTACAAGAGTTATTCGTGTAGGAGAAGTTCTAAAAAGGTAGGGCAAAATTAAGCAAAGGATTTTCGTGCACACGATATCTTTGTCTTTCCCTGGCTCCTTGCGTAAATGAAATGTCGAACGTGGCCATTATACTGCGTATATTTTATTTAAGGATTATTACGTAAGAGGTTTTGTTACTACGAGCCGTAGGTGCCGAAGTCAGCTGTGACAAAGCAATTAGTAAGCACGTGCTACTCTTGGAAAGCACCAGCCGCGAAGGTACATTTAATGCTCGTTCACAGTTGCGACTAGCACCGGTCGCACAAACATCCGGTGCACCATGCGAATGCGACCGGTTGCAAGATAATTTACAGTGGGCGTAAATATGAACAGTTACCAAATATTGAAGTGGTTCTCTACAGATTGGCCCAACTGTGTATACGGTACAGCTCCAACATTGCGACATAAATGGGCACAGAGCCACGGGCCCTATGTGCCTTGAGAAATATTTGATCATCTCCTTGCACGAACACTTCCTTAAGCAGGTTCTCATGTTCATTTATTCCACGATTTTCTCTATCGTAACTCTCGACTTGTTTCAACATCTTTGGGATCCCCATTTATTGAAGTGTTTAATAGGCGAGCAGATTTCCGCCTTCAATAAATAGAGTGACTATCGAGCATTCGTATGCATTCGCAGTTCTTATATATAGAGCCTGCGCATGTTGTCAGAAGTAAAAGTATTAAATGCTTGTATCAACCCACGACTCTGATTAATGTCCTCTTGGAGAAAGTTGATTACATGTCTATACCATGAATAGGTGATATCTAATGAACGAAAATTATTTTTTGCTGGGAGAAAAAGCGAATAAGTTGTATACCTGTTTTGTTCAACTGAGCGGTCATTAATAACCGCGTCACAAGGGAGTTTGGAAGGCCTTCCAGCCGATAGTCCATTGACTCAAAGGCAAAGTTAGGGCTCCTATCGAAACGGCGCTTTCGGAGGCCGCCGCGTCAATAATCTATCGAGTCAACGAAGCATCTAACAATAACCCCGTCGGCCATTGGGCGACGGAAGCGGAAACACCACGAACGTGCCCTTTCGTTCAAAGTATGCCCGTTCTCACGATTAGGTAGAAAAAATTAAACCAGTATGCCCCAGAAATAGTAGATGTGGGTATTAATAATCATTTAGTAAAGTATTTTGCCACTTCAAATGTGCGATCTGCACACACCCTCGACAACAGCGTCGCGCCTGCGTTGTCGAGAGTATGCGACAGCCGCATCGAGCGGTGCAAACGTTGCCGCAATTTCGCGCCTCAAGAAGTTAGAAACTGAACATATATTTATAACAACGTATGAAAAATTATTAAATTGTTCAACCGAAAATAACACACATACTTGTGCTTTTAACTGGGCTTATATGGTTTAGCTTTTGATGACACCAAACCGAAATGAAGATTGCAGCCCCGCAATATATTAGCGAAGAACGCCTGACCCACTCAACGGCCATTTAAAACTGCCGCGTAGCAGTGCGACAACTCTATTAAGTGTTGTAGCGTTTCGATGACAATATACTGGATGGCCTTTCAAAAGTGCCAGTGTGACACGGGTATAGGAAGACTATTCACAGATGTTACACATCTTGAAAACAGCACAAGTTATGACACGGACAAGAGAAGATAGGCGGACAAACCACAGCGCTGTGGCTTGTCCTTCTGAATGGTCGTGTCCAGGTCGTAATTTGCACTGTTTTCAAGGATGTTTAAGAACTATTACCAACTATAGCAGCTGTCAGCCCTTGTATACAAGGATCGTTCGCGAAGTTGAGTGTTCCAAACTAACACTGGCTCTTTTAAAGGTGCACAGCGGAAGGCTTCTGTGTAATACTAAGAAGTAAGCACTTTTGGCGTGTGCCTGATTGCACGAGTATTTTTTCGTACCCCGCTTTTTACAGAAAGGCGTCAGAGAGCTCGCTATAAACACGTCAATTGCCATTCATTCTGCTTTCAAATGCAAAAAACAAGATCCATGTGAACAATTTCAAATAGATGACTTTTTTATAGCGATAAAAATTATACGGGCACTGGAGGCGCATTCTTGACGTCGGCATCGCCGTCAACGTCACGTTCCGTATAATTTCCAAATCGATAAAATTGGCCCTCTCGTCGTGTGTTCTATGTGCGAGCTAAAGCTTGCGAAGGGTGGAGACGTGCACGGCTCAAGCGGAGATTAAACACGCCGTTGGGCTCCTTCGGGCGAAGAAGCATGAAGGAGTGACGCAGCCCCCGGTGGGGGAGGGCGGGTGGGGTCTGCGTTGTTCGTTCAGCAACTGCGAACTTTGATCAAAAATGTGTGCCTGCGCGCACTGTCTCGACAGACATATCAGACGGCTCCCACCTCTGTTTGTTTCGTGCTTTCTCCGCTTACTTCACGTTAACGCGACGGACAGCGCGAAAACCGTTTCGCTCCTTGGAGTGGCCGTATGGGATCCCTTACGCCAGCTTTTTGTAGAGTTACACGAGATAGGATCCTAAAGGAGCTAACTGCTGGCACTGCGTCGTATAACATTGGAATTCGCTGCTATCGCAATCATTGCTTTGCCTTTCTTTAGTGTTTGTCCCTCCATCACTCCGTATATGCTAAACTCACTGTCTGTAGCGCGTTTAAGAAAAGTACGTTTCGTTTCTGAAGTGAGCTGTTGGTAAAGAGGTTTAGGAAAAAAATGTTATCGTACGTTTACAGTGCGAGAGTGGGAGAGGAGGATAAAACATGGACGACTCTGCTATAACATCTCCTGAGCTCGCTTCATGCAAGGAAGAAGGATTGCGGCGTCATAGATCCACGGCGATGTATATTACGCGAGGTGCGACGAAGCGCCTGAACTTGATGCATATCACTCGTGGAGCCGGAATACTCAATTTGTTTTTGCCGCTTTACGCAGGCTTTTTGGTGCCGGATTTCCTTGCACCGACACTCAGCAGCTGCAGCCCAAAAAGAAGAAGAAGAAGAGCAGTGAGGCTACAGATGGTGCCGCCCGTAGTGTCGCTTCAGGCACAGCACTCGACCAGCAAGGTCAACAGCCCGTGGCTGGCACGGGTTACCCGGCACCCGATGCCGTCGCTGCCGTTGGAACTGTAGTCGAAGAAGTGACTGTCGAGGCCGCGGTACAACAAAACCAGCAGGCACCTCCACCAGAAAAACACGCCAGGGACGCCGCTCAGGACGGGGATTGGGAGCCGTCCCCCTCGGCAGTCACGAGCGATGGACAGGGTCAGCAGTCGACCTCTTCGCCGGTGGCCATGGACGCAACACCTTCGTGAGTCATCAAATTAGTCGATCTCTAAACTTCCAGCGACTCCAGGGCTTCACTCTCCCAGTGAATGTTAAAAAAAAAAAAAAACTCGCAGGGTCCCTTCTGCATCCGCCTCAGTGGACTCGAAGGCGAAAGCCATCTCCTTCTTTTGTTTTCTTTCTTCTAAGTCGGTGTATTGAACCTCCCGCGCCCCCCTCCGAAAGCTTTCTGCAACTAACGTGATTTTGCACTGCCTCCGGGATCGGCTCACTTTTCACCGAGCAATGATGCCATGTAGTGACGTCACGTTGTGTGACTTCACAGTGACGTCAACATTACGTCGCAAGTTTTGGCGATCTGTGACGTCATGATGTCGTCATATGGTGATGTCATCACGTGATGTTTTTTTTTTTGCAGCATTCGTGTTGACACTGCCGACGTGGGACGCCAACCCGGGACGCCGGTCAATTTTCGCGTTTGATGAGACATCTAAGGCTCTCGCCTTAACAGTGTTGTCTGGGGTAACACGTGCGAAAATTGCGATGCGATTATTAGGCCCGCCGCGATGGAGGAGTCCGGAAATGTCGGCCAAATGGGGTTCTTTAACCCTTTGAGACGCTCCGTACGCATTTGTGTGCACCACTCGCTTTTGCAAAATGTGTCGAGTAGTGGCTTTGCTAGAACACGACACAATGGCTGTTGGATAAATTGAACCTCCTGTCGACGTGCCACTTTCCGTGAGCCACGCCTAAAGTATAACTTTTCTTTTGTCGAAATTAACGTAACAAAAAACAAATGTGCCCTGTATCTCTAGCCTGAAGTTTGATTCTATTAATGCAAAAGCAGAACGGTGAATAACTTCAGAATATATTGTTATTTATTTGCAGTTTAATCAGGATTAATTACAATAAACCGCGCATAAACCGAGGTGTAGTTACCTTTTTTTTATTGCCAAAGAACACCCAGTGCCTTGATATAGCGTTGCCAAAATTTGACGCATTACATACAGTTCATAGGTGGCCTGTGAATGGGTTAACGTGCACCTAAATCTAAGTACACGGGCCTCCAGCTTTTCGCCTCAATGGAGGTGCGACAACCGCGGCAGGAACTGAACCCGCGACCTTTAAGGTCAGCAGCCGAGCGCCGTAATCACTGTAATACCGAGGCGGCTCACCCAGTGATTGCTAAAGGGACACTAAAAGGACACAATGAATCAGTTTATATAGATAAATCACCCTCTCAAAACTTTCGTTAATTTTACCATCGTAAATGTATTATTAGGAGAGAAAGAGTGAGGTCAAGGCATCGTTTGTAAATTTCGCGCTGAGATCTCCGCACACGTATGTCGGCGTGACGTCATTGATTTCAAAGCTTTTTTTTTCTCGCATTGGGAAACACATTAGCTCAACGAAACTTCCTGAAACATGGCATGTTAAGTTTTTGGCCGCCTGGAAAAACAATGTCGCTTAATTTTCACCGATTAGGAAGTAAGCGGGTCCTAGTAGACGCCGTCAAAATCTATGACGTCACAACGAGTTGGTGCGGGAACATCAAGGTGGCGTCGCCACCAGTATTTTCTTTGTGAGCGTCTTCTCGCTTACAGGACACCTTCTGGCGGGAAGGGTGGGGTATTGGTATTATTAACAGAGTAGTATGCTAACACGAGAAAAAATAGTTTTTCTGCTTAGTGTCCCTTTCAGAAACCCCTGATCGAATGCATTGAAAACAAAACCTGTTTTAAGTGTGACGACAGTTAAAAAATCCCAATGCGTAGTTTCAGTTTCCCAGATTTTCGGTGCAATGACTCAGCACTCCCGCTCGCCATTTAGAATATATGCTAAAATTACGTCCCGTGCTAGTAAGCTTAATACCAGACATACGAGCAGTGAGAAACTACAGGAGCTATGAAATATGTCGTTTTATCCAGATACGACATGTTTTCAGCGCTCTGATGTTACGATAGTGTTCTTGGTGAAGATTTTTGAAAGCTGATCTTTTTATTATTATTACGTCACTACATTGCCAAGTGAGTGTAATAAATGTCACACGGTCCCTTACGCAGTCCCCTACGATGACTCGAAGCCGAAGACCATCTTATTCTTTTTTGAACACGAAACTGTTCTATGCCTGTGTCTACCAAGACTTCAGCGACGTATTTCCGTCACAGATATGACGTTGATAAAATGGACGCTAACGGATGAGAAAGAAAAAAAAATGGCGCCGCCGAGAATGGAACCTCGACCACTCGGTCCGGGACGATAAGCGCCCGGCACTCTACTGACTAAGCTAGCGAGGCAGATGCGCAACACTCCAAAAGTGCGCCTTAAATATCTGACACATTCTCTCTCGCACGGTGCTCTTTTTTGGCGAGGCTAGGCGGGACGGGGCGGGGCAGGGCGGTGCCGCCGTCTGTGAGCGGTTAAGTGAAGTAATGCGCGGCATGACACTTACTAGCGCCAATAGAGAACAATTCGGCGAAGACGGAGTTAAAGCATGGCCTCCGAGATTGCGCGCCGGCGTGCGATCTCGGAGGCCATGGTTAAAGCGTATCGATACCAGCGAAAAACACTACCCGCGCTGGCATCGGGGAGTCGTCCTAGACGCAGTTACGATTTTTGCTTTTTGCTTCGTGTTATAGTGTGACGTCTCGGAGTAGTGCAGCTTCCCGATGCACCAACGGTGTTTCGCCGCTGCCGACTCCTTCCAGTGCCATAGCAACGACTAATAAAACTGCTGCAGTAAGTGCTGCAGAAAGGCAACGATGTCGACGGTCGAATGTCGTGCCTTGGTGGAGCGAGACAGAAGCCAGCGGGGCGTGGAACGTCTGCGCGCGTTCGCGGATCAAGCTACGAACCTCTGTCTCTAGTGTTGCCGACGCGCAATTGTAGCGCAGTGTGGTAGTATATTCACGATGCGCTCTGTACAGGTATATGTCAAAAACTTTAGCTACCACAACGGTTAAATTATGATCATGGGCGTTAGTCGTCGCGATAGAGATCTGCTATTAGGCGTCAACGTGGGCGCATCCACGACAAATGGTGCAATAACTGCCAAACACCAATTGTACAAGCTCTCATATATCACTATGCAATAAGCACTACTACTGTGAAGTTTCGTGCAATACCGGTTGATATAACCGAGGGATGGGCCGTGTTTCTTTTTTTTTTCAGTTTAATATGTAGATTCTTATTATGCAATATCATACGGTGAGGTCATGCCATGTGACGTCATAGTGAAGTCACGACGGCGTCACAAATGTTTGGCGATGGGTGACGACGTGATCACGTTATAGATAACTTCATAATGACGTCGTCTGCGATCACGTGATAGCTTTTAGATCGCTGTCTGTTGACGCCGACGGCCACTTTTCGCGTTTCAAGAGGCATTTAAGGCTTTCGCCTAATGTGCGTGATCAATTAAAGAGTGCACCAGATGATGGCGTCACCAAGAACTCCTAGTGTTGCAACAATTAGTGTTGCAGGAGCTCACGTGGAAGGACCTTTCTTTCGTCCGCGTTCCAGTTTTTCGCAAATTTTCTTTGCCGAATTTCTTCGTGCCACCCGTCGCTCGCAGCGTGCCTGTCTACATAGGCCGGGTGTGTGACTGTTGCAGCAAAAAGAGCTTGTCAAGCGAGGACGACACCAACACCATGGCGCTGCTCATATTCGCCGCCGTCGTTGGCATCGTGGTAATCGTCATCATCGTGTTCATCGTCGCGACGGCAGGCTCGACCTCTGGGACAAGTAAGTGTGGCGTAGCAGCATCGCAAACTTCTACATGTTTTAGAACCAAGATATGTAGTTTTACTTGCCAAAATCATGGTCATCATCACGTGCCATGCTGTAATGGGGGACTGCGGTTATAATAATTATTGTTGGTTCTAATATCCCAAAACCACGCTTTGATTATGAGGGACGCCTTGGTGAAAGGCTCCGGAAATTTCGAACACCTGGGGTTCTCTAACGTGCACCTCAATCCAAGTACACGGGCCTCAAGCAATTTCGCCTCCATCGAAAATGCTGCCACCACGGCCGGGATTCGATCCTGCGACCTTCGGGTCAGCAGTAGAACAACATGACCACTAGACTACCGTGGCGAGTATGCGGAAATGCGGATTATATTTGAACACTCGGGCTTCTTTGATGGGTACCTTAATTGATATACAATGGGTGTTTGTGCATTTCGTCCTTGCGGTGCTCTACTGCTGACCCGAAGGTCGCGGGATCCAATCCCAGGCGCCGCGGCCGTGTTTCGATGGAGGCAAAATGCTAGAGGCCCATGTACTTCGATATAGGTGCACGTTAAAAGCTCCGGGTGGTCAAAAATACTTCCCTGCAGCTTGCCTGCTGGTTGTGCAGCAAGTCGAGTTTACAAGCCGGTCAAAATTTGCGGAGACTTCCACTGCGGCATCTCTCAAAATCATATCGTGGTTTTGGGAAGTAAAACACCAACAATTGCTAACACGATGGCGTTAAAGAGCTTGTTTCGCAGAAATTCCGGCGTCGGTGTCGGCGTCGTTGGCTGCGAGCGACAAATCATAATCTTGTCCGTGTACTGAAAAATCGAGAAAGAGGCAAATGAAGTAAATAATTAAAAAAAACATCCGTTCAAGTACGAATCGAACCCAGGCCGTTCCCCTGCGGGGCAAGGAGGTGTTCTACCACAGAGCTACACTATCGCTTGAAGCTGCTTTGAAAAAAAAAACACTATATAAATGTCATGTAGGGGAAGGAGACTCCTTAACGCATGCAATATGGTGTGGCAGAAGCGTAGAATGACGCCAGGCGTCAAAGCAGGTGAAGTGCGCAAAGAGTGATGTTATAAAGACCCACCAATTACAAAGCCGTGTTCCCTTACGGACGCGTAGTGGACCCTTCACTGATTCGCTAAAGGAAGAATTATGGCGAAGTGGGCACTTAAGAACTGTACTTGCAGTAGGCATTCAAGCATAGTTTGAAACGGCCAATGTTTACGCGCTCAGTCGTTCGTTTCCTTGTGGCACCTGTTGAGGCAGGCACCGAGAACTAAAGCGAGAGTAGCACTTGAGAAAGCGACGCGCACGGGACGCGGTTACGCTATCGCGTTCTACTCTTGAAGGTGAAGCTCAAGCGTCCTCCCAGTTTTTATGATTATTATGCATTTGGCCCTTATCGACATAAGGCCGCAATGGCCGGCGTCCCTCGAGATCGGCCACGCCGCACTTTATCCGCTTGGCTACCCCGGCGAAATTGCGAACTTTTCTCGCTACGAATGAGGCAGTCTAGCGAATACTACGAGCGCAAGACGCCTAGGCTTAATCCAATGCTCTCTACTGTACGCTTTCTTGAGCGCCGCCGGTATCGGCGTATCGCAACATCAGGTCCATATCTCTTCCCTGCCTGCAATTGTTAAACGAAAGCAGGACTGAAGTCTCACTGCATTGCCGTGCTAACTCTCCAATTAACTCGTTAATTTCAATCTGTGCGTCTGAATTACGAATCCGGTTCTCCTCTAGTCTCTGGTCCCACGCACTCTTGCTCAATGCTGTTCATTCCGCTCTGTGCCGTGCGCATATTTAATATGGTACAGCATGCACACGGACGGTCCAGTGAGAATAGGAGTAATGTCTGCTTTCAAGTTGTCATCACATGCAAAGTGGGCGAAGACTTGGAGCGGACGTCGCGCATTAGTTCAACTTAAGCTTAAAGAAACGGAGCCCATGGGGCTATTAAAGATGTGAGTTCTGGCGTATGATTAAAAAACTAAGCAACAATGGCTCGGCGAAGCTGCCTTAACTCAATGTATCTAAGAGGACCAGAGACCTAATTAAATTGACAAACGGAGCAGCACTCCATGGTCATGCTGCGGTATTCCTCTCCTTTCCGCATTGTTACATTTGGCCTAAAAATTCATCGAGGCCGACGCTATTGAGCGTACAGCTGTCTACCGGAATGCTGTCTTCTCCCCCCGTATCGGCGCTTAGACGGAGGCAGGAATGCCGATTCTTCCTGTAGGAGCTTTTGCCGGGCGGGCGGACATGTCGCTGTCGACGGATTTCCCAGAAAAAGGACGTCGGAATTCGGAGACCCCCTTTTGGCTTGTTGTTCTCTGCGTGAGAAAGCACCGCAGGAGAGTTTCTCACCCAGCCACATCTGCCTTCTACGCTACCGCAGCAGGGAAAATTAACCTGCGCCAGAGGGAGCGGTCTGCGTGTTTTCCGGAATTCGACACACCCGCTTTGTCGTGCGTTTTGGTCAGCGTGGGACTGCGCCGTTGAAGACGCTCCCATCAACCCAGGTGGGGCCTTCACCCGAGGCAGCCATCATTCAACACTTCTTCCAAGTATTACTGGCAGTGGAAACGGAGGTCATCGGCCCTTTCCCCTTTGGACTGAAACTCCTCGCCGACCTTCTCACCTACGAGTCTTCGGGGCGTGGCGAGTGTATTGTGTGACTCTTTGCCTCCTTTCGGGAGGCCGGACGCCAGGACGACAGGTCACCGGATTGGCGGGAGACGTTGACACCGGTTTGCCAGTGCTTATGCAGTGACAGTCTCGGGGCTATAAAAGCCGAAGACTTTTGCTGTTATTTCTCTTTTTTTCACCTCCTGACTTCATCATGTAAATAAACACGTTCCTTCTTGAAAGAACGCGTCTCTTCCCTGAGAGCCAGCTACCGTAACGAGACCCGCCGAACCCCACTCCTTACAACTGGTTGGCAGCGGTGAGATGGACCTTGCGACGTGGTGCTGCGTTGTGGTGAGTGCTTGGTCTTTGCTATGACTTTCCAGGCTTCATTTTGTGTGTACACTTAAGTAGTGTAGAAGCTAGATTGTTTTTTGTGTGGGTTAGGTAGATCACCTCTTTATGAGTATTGAGTGAGTTATAGGGATCACCTAACTATTAGCGAGCAGGACCAAAGCAAAACAGCAGTCATGGAGTTAAAGACAATGCTAAAAGACGAACTTTTGTTTGTATGTGAGGATCTAAGCATTGAGGTGGAGGAAGGAATGGGCAGGTCTCAAATTGTGAAGCTGATCATGGAAAGTGCCAGTAAGGAGGAGATTGAAACCGCGTTAAACGCTTTCAAAAGGTTTGAGGAGCAAGAAAGAAAAAGAGAGGAAAGAGAAAGAGAGAAACGGGAGAAGGAAAGAGAGGAACGGGAGAAGGAAAGAGAGTTGCGGAGAATCGAACTTGAGAATGAAAGCAGACGTTTGGCTCAAACGAGTGGAGGGGCTCCTGAGAGAGTGAGCGAGATAGATTCATACCGCATGGACAAATATCTAAACCCTTTTCAAGTCGGGAAAGATATAGGAATATTCCTCGGGAGTTTTGAACGGACTTGCGAGAGGATGAACTTTGCTCCAAGTACATGGTCGCAGCGGTTGCTTTCGCTGTTACCGTATGAAGCGGCTGAAGTAATTACCAGACTCAGCGCGCAAGAGGCAGATGATTACGCGAAGGTTAAGGCTGCCTTATTAAAGAAGTACCGCCTTTCAGCCGAGGCATTTCGTCAAAGGTTTCGAAACACAGAAAAGAAGGATAGTGAGGGATATCCGGACTTTGCCTACGGCATGAAGAGAAACCTAATAGAGTGGTTGAAAAGTGCGGAATCCTACGAGAGTAGAGACAGGGTCATCGAGACCATCTGTCTAGAGCAATTTTACAGGAGCATTCCACAGAACGTGAGGCTATGGGTGCAAGACAGAGATAACGTAAACACTGTGGAAAGGGCGGCCGAGTTAGCCGAAGATTACGCAATGCGTAGAAAACTGAGCATCGAGGGTGGAGGACCGGACGGGCGAAAGGGATCGCGGAAAGAGTTTTCGTTCAGAAAGGGCTCACAGGCGAAAAAGCTAGACAATCCGAGGGGAGAAACAAGTACGCCAGAGAACAAGGGTGAAAGCGCGAGTGGTGGACATTCCCAAAGAAAAGAGTTCGAGGCTTTCAGACCCATTCGCTGTTATAACTGTCAGAAGAACGGACATATCGCGGCAAACTGCAGAAGTCCTAAGGTGGTTTTTTCCTACGCGGACGAAAGTGACGAGAACATAGAGCTGTTACGCCCGTATCTCCATGACCTGGAGGTTAACGGCAAACCTTGCAAAGTGCTCAGGGACAGCGGCGCCACCATGGACATTGTCCACCCATCGTACATTACTGTAGATGACTTTACGGGAGAAGTGGCGTGGATCAAACAGGTTGTAGAGGAGAACAGCGTCTGCCTTCCTATGGCTAAAGTAACGATCACTGGGCCGTTTGGAGAAATTGTGACTGAGGCAGCGGTCTCGACATCTCTGTCGTTGCAGTACCCGTATATATTTTCAAATCGGTCAGACAGGATACTGCGCGAGCGGGGTCAGAAACTTGGAGAAGGAACTGTTCAAGCGCTGACTCGGTCCAAGGCGCGAGAGCTCGCCTCTGTGGCACCAGAAGAACCAATCGCAGCGTCAACAGAGACGGAGTTAGGTAACCCTACAGGCGCGCAGATAGAGCCAGCTGATAAGCAAAATGAGGCTTTATTGACGGAGTTAGATCATGACCTAGAGGGAGAGTCAACTGATCAGCAAAATGAGGCTTTATCAACGGAACTAGATCAGGGAGAACTAGCTGACACTCGCACAGGCAAAATGGGGTCAGTACTGTCGCCGGCCTCGAAAAACTTTGATCGGCTTGTACGAGTAAACAGAGAGTCGCTGGCAGCCCAGCAAGAGAACGATCCTAGCTTAACTAGATTACAGTTTAACGCTAAAGAAGGGATCGCTAGGGGCAACGTGACGTTGCATAAGAAAGGAGGTTTGTTGTATCGGCACTACAGGGATAAAAGAGGCCGGATTCTAGATCAATTGGTCGTTCCTAGAGAATACCGGGAGGATCTTTTGAACCTCTGCCATGGAAACGGGTGGTCCGGCCACCTAGGAATAAAGAAATCCAAAGAGAGATTGCTAATGGAATACTATGGCCTGGGTGCTTCAAAGATGTGCAGGAATTTGTAAGATCCTGTGACACGTGCCAACGCACGGGTAAGCCTGGGGAAAAGTGGAAAGCTCCGCTAAAATTGGTACCTATAATATCAGAACCATTTCGACGTCTGGTGATAGACATAGTGGGTCCCCTACCAGCAACTAAGTCGGGTTATAGGTATTTGTTCACCATGCTGTGCCCAGCCACGAAGTTTCCAGAGGCAATCCCTCTGAAGGAGCCCACTTCGACAGAAATAGTAGACGCGCTTCTGTCAGTTTTCACACGCGTCGGCTTTCCGGCAGAAATACAGGCTGATCAAGGGTCGGTTTTCACGAGCTCGTTAACTACAACTTTTTTACAGAAGTTTGGGATAAGGTTGATACACAGTTCTGTCTACCATCCTCAATCAAACAGCGTCGAGAGATGGCATTCAGTCTTGAAGCGAGTGTTGCGCGCTCTTTGTTATGAGCATAAGGAAGACTGGGAAAGCTGTCTTCCAGCTACTTTGTTCGCTTTGCGTACGGTCCCACATGAGGCCACGGGGTTCTCACCGGCAGAGTTGGTGTATGGCAGAACGCTGCGTTCCCCACTTAGAATGTTGAGAGAAATGTGGGAAGAAAGAGGGGATAGTCAAACAGTGGTAGAATACGTGCTAAATCTGCTAGAACGACTAAGTACGACACAAGGGCTTGTCGAAAAGAACATGGACAAGGCTCAAAGGAATGCCAAGCTTTATTACGACAGGAATGCCAGACTTCGAACATTAGCATTGGGGATCAAGTAATGATTCTCAGACCATCGCGAAAGAACAAACTAGAAGTACATTGGGACGGGCCAGTCGAAGTGTTGCATAGGCTTTCTGACACTAACTACGCGTTGAAAGTGCCAGGTCGAAGGAAGGAAGTTAGAATCTACCACTGTAACCTGATGAAGCCTACGTAGAACGACATGGGGTTGTGAATCTCACCCTAAAGGAGCCCGAAGAAATTCAATCCGAGTTCGACGGATTCACCAAAACTTCCGACTCAGAAATTAGCCTTGAAGAGGTTGTAGCTTTCCTCGGTAGGCGCGGAAGCGCTTAAGCCTGAACAGGTACAGGAACTAAAGGAGCTACTGAGGCAGTATCTCGATAGGTTCAGTCATCGGCCGGGTAGAACCGAACTGATAACCCACGAAATAGAACTCACATCAGCCGAACCGGTAAGGTCCAAACCTTACCGCGTGTCCCCACGACAGAAGGAGATTATGGAGGCCGAGATACGGCGCATGCTGGAGCTGGGGGTGATCGAGCCTGCTGAGAGTGACTACACATCACCACTAATACTTGTGGAGGCCCCAAACAAGGACCCTCGTCCATGTGTAGACTACAGGAGGTTGAATGCCATCACTAGGGATCAGTTGTACCCGATCCCAAATATTGAGGAGCGAATCGAAAGGGTCAGCGCTGCTAAATACATTTCAACGCTAGATCTCGTGAGAGGATACTGGCAGGTTCCTCTTTCAGAAAGTGCCAGCCGCTATGCCGCATTCATTTCACCTGTAGGCACTTTTAGACCTTTGGTTCTAAGCTTCGGGCTAAAGAATGCGCCTTTCAGTTTCTCCAAGTTGATGGACATCGTACTGAAAGACCTACAGGAGTTCGCACTCCCGTACCTTGACGATGTCGCGATATTTTCAGACAGCTGGGAAGATCACCTAAAGCATCTGAGGGAAGTATTTTCGAGGTTGAGAGGGGCGGGTTTGACAATGAAAGCGGAAAAATGTAGTTTTGGCTGCTCTCAAGTGACCTACCTAGGCCATGTTGTTGGGCAGGGAACGAGACAGCCGGCCGAACTGAAAACAGCTGCGATTGCCGGTTTTTCACAGCCACGCACAAAGACCGACATTCGGTCATTCTTGGGACTTGTCGGCTACTACCAGCGTTACATTCCCAATTTTTCGCAACTGGCAAGTCCGCTTACAGACGCACTGAGAAAAGGGGAGCCCACTAACTTGCATTGGGATGGGGGTAAAGAAGCCGCCTTTCAGGGTTTAAAAGCATTGTTAGTTTCACGACCTGTGCTACGCGCACCGGACTATAGTAAAGAGTTTATAGTTCAATGCGACGCAAGCGACAGAGGCATGGGCGTTGTGCTTACCCAAGTTGGTGATGATCATGAGGAACATCCCATTCTCTATGCCAGCCGCAAACTAACGGTCCGGGAGGAAGCCTATAGTGCTTCCGAAAAGGAATGTGCCTGTTTGGTTTGGGCAGCCCAGAAGTTGTCATGTTATTTGTACGGAGCGAGGTTCATCTTTGAGACAGATCACTGTCCTCTGACATGGCTCAATCAAATGTCACACAAAAATGGTCGCTTACTCCGATGGAGCCTCACCCTCCAGCAGTACAACTTCGAGGTTCGTTATAAAAAAGGGAAATTGCACGGCAATGCGGATGGTCTGAGCAGACTAATCTGAAAAGTGTTGTTGATGAATCAAGGGCCACAGTATATTGTATCTTTTGTTGTTATCTTCTGTGACCAAAACTGTTCTTTTTTTTTTATTACTCTTTGGCATGCCTTCTTCCATGAATGCTGTAGCTTTGGCGGCACGAAATTCCGTCAATATTTTAGAGTAGCGGGTTTTTCATTTATTTATGTCTTGAGAAGCCTGGAGAGTTTTTAGCGAGTCCAAGGCGCTTGATCACGGCATGGCATTGTGTTGTATGGTTCACTTTGCTGCTGTCGATCATTGTGAGGTGGTTTGGGAGTTTGTTGCGAGTTCGCAGTTGCGGTTCCAAGACAGGACGTCGGCCTCGTCACCAACCATTCTCTTCGTGCCCAGCGGTTGTGAGCGCTGGCCAGCCGAGATTTTGCGGGCGGCGGAGGAGCTGTTACGTTTGGCCTAAAAATTCATCGAGGCCGACGCTATTGAGCGTACAGCTGTCTACCGGAATGCTGTCTTCTCCCCCCCGTATCGGCGCTTAGACGGAGGCAGGAATGCCGATTCTTCCTGTAGGAGCTTTTGCCGGGCGGGCGGACATGTCGCTGTCGACGGATTTCCCAGAAAAAGGACGTCGGAATTCGGAGACCCCCTTTTGGCTTGTTGTTCTCTGCGTGAGAAAGCACCGCAGGAGAGTTTCTCACCCAGCCACATCTGCCTTCTACGCTACCGCAGCAGGGAAAATTAACCTGCGCCAGAGGGAGCGGTCTGCGTGTTTTCCGGAATTCGACACACCCGCTTTGTCGTGCGTTTTGGTCAGCGTGGGACTGCGCCGTTGAAGACGCTCCCATCAACCCAGGTGGGGCCTTCACCCGAGGCAGCCATCATTCAACACTTCTTCCAAGTATTACTGGCAGTGGAAACGGAGGTCATCGGCCCTTTCCCCTTTGGACTGAAACTCCTCGCCGACCTTCTCACCTACGAGTCTTCGGGGCGTGGCGAGTGTATTGTGTGACTCTTTTGCCTCCTTTCGGGAGGCCGGACGTCAGGACGACAGGTCACCGGATTGGCGGGAGACGTTGACACCGGTTTGCCAGTGCTTATGCAGTGACAGTCTCGGGGCTATAAAAGCCGAAGACTTTTGCTGTTATTTCTCTTTTTTTCACCTCCTGACTTCATCATGTAAATAAACACGTTCCTTCTTGAAAGAACGCGTCTCTTCCCTGAGAGCCAGCTACCGTAACGAGACCCGCCGAACCCCACTCCTTACAGCATCCGTAGTTTTTCTTACGCTCTTGTCGCAAAAGCTGCAATGCAAGTTTTATCGCTCTCTGCATATGAAAGCCATGCGAAAGCATGCGGGAGCTGGATGCATTAGTTTGGTGAAGCTTAGTTGCCTCGTTCAAGAATCTGAGCAGCTGACTTTAATGGTCGCTCTGCTGATTTCTCAGCACGAAACAAGAATTGATCATATTTCTACGCCCACTTCTTGTTTTATTTTGATGTGTTTTGGGTTTGACCAGCAAGGACGGTTATCAACGCTCGAGGCTGTCCGCGAAGCAGTGTTCGAGAAGCTTCTCGATTGTAGTAGATCGTTTTGTTGAGATTTCTCGCCGCACGCGAATGTCCCAGCTTTATCGAGAGATTACGCTGCCACCAGCGATATCGCTGGAAAGTTCGATAGCACCTGCGTAAAAGCCGACGCACTTGACCGCCTGTCATTTGATCGACGGTCGACGCTCTGTTCGCCGCTATCAGTGTATTGCTGTAGTTTGACTTTCAGTTTCTCGGCCACAAGTTCGGCCAAATAAAGAGTTTCATCTCAGACGTGCTGACTGCTGCCTTCTTCGACGTCACGACCACGTGACATCTGGTGGAGGTGCGGGGTACGTTCATGTTCCGGACGCCCCCGTCAAGCCGTGAACCTAGCCCCGCTCGTGAAGAAGACACCGACACCATCAGGGACAGTCGAGCAAGCCGGAGACTCAAAGGACTACCGCCTCAATTTGAACTCCTACCGGACAAGCCAAGAACCACGCCGACGAAGACAACGGGCACGATGACAGCCGCAGTGTCCCCTGCAGCTGTCGTGATGCAGCCGCCCAGAGAGCCGCCTACCTTCCATGGATCGCCAAGCGATGACCCCGAAACCTGGCTGGAGACGTTCGAAAGGGTCTCAGCATTCAACAACTGGAACACCGAGGACAAGATGCGCCACGTGTACTTTTACCTGGAAGACGCGGCAAGGACTTGGTTCGAGAATCGGGAATCCAATCTTCGAACCTGGGACATCTTTCGCAGCGCTTTCCTGGAAACGTTCACAAGCGTCGTGCGAAAGGAACGGACCGCCGCATTACTGGAAACTCGGGTGCAGCTCCCGAATGAAAAGGCGACAATCTGCGCGGAAGAGGTGAACCGACTATTCCGCCATGCTGACCCTGAGATGCCCGAAGAGAAGAAGGTTCGTTTCCTCATGCGAGGAGTAAAGGAACAGCTCTTCGCTGGACTTATGAAGAATCAACCGAATACCGTCCAGGAATTCGTCTCAGAAGCCACGACCATCGAGAAGACGCTGGAGATGCGCACCCGGCAGTACAATCGCCGCGCATTTCAAGACAGCGCAGCTGTTCATGCCCTCGGATCTGACGACTTGCGCGAAATGATCCGAGCCATCGTGCGGGAGGAGCTGCGAAAGCTCGCACCTTTTGCACAGCCCGAAGTGACGTCGATTGCTGACGTTGTACGCGAGGAAATCCACCAGTCACTGGGTGTTCCTCAGCCGACACCGCCGCAGCTGCAAGCAATGAGCTATGCTGCTGCAGCCTGAGGCAACGCCCCCCCTCCTCGCTCACGTCAAGACGCTGCGCCGCCCCAGTAGTTCCGCCGCCAGTCACCACCGCCGCCACCACCGACGTCATACCGCCCGCCAGGCGGCCAGCGATACACGCCGAGGAAGACCGACGTTTGGCGCGCCCCTGACAACCGCCCGCTCTGCTACCACTGCGGGGAGGCCGGCCACACGTACTGCCGCTGCCAGTACCGACAGATGGGGCTACGCAGATTCGCCGTCAACGCGCCGCGCCCGTAGCCAGGCGAACGGCCTCGCGACATCGACGACTACCTCACCGGAACACAGTGGCAAGAACGACGTCCTTCCCGCTCGCCATACAAGGATGCGATTTTCGTTTGCGCTGCCACATTCGGTACCGTGTGGTGTATGTTGAATATTCAGTGTTTCTTCGAACTTCAATGATTTATATATATAGCGTAGCCAAAACCCTAACAGAGTCGGTATTGTCCACTGCGACAAGACACATGGACCGTTTCTCTGGGTACTCTGTAGGATTGGGCGTGTTGGTACAACATGATTATGAGTGCAAAACAGCGCAGCTGACAGGAGGGGACAGAAGAACACACAGAGCGCTGAACTTCCAACAGTTTATTTCTTTTGAATGCCTTCGCTGTAAAGCAGAGACCGCATCACACGCGAAATCATCGAAGCAGGTAAGATTTTTTCCTTGAAGGGTGATTATGTATGTACCACCTCTGTCGCTCTCACTGATAGGGAAAAGATCTATTTGGGGTTGTCCATGTGATGAATTGTAACATCATTGTGTTCCGCGCATGGCCGGTGTAACAGCGTGTAACTCTATAAAAGCGAAGGCATTCAAAAGAAGTACCTAAACTGTTGGAAGTTCAGCGCTCTGGGTCTTCTTCTGTCCCCTCCTGTCGGCTGCACTGTTTTCCACTCATATTCTCTGAAAATTAATATGCATAAAACTAAAGTAATGTGGAACAATCTTGGCAGAGAACAGCGCTTTGCGATAGGTGGCGAGACACTGGAAGTTGTAAAGGAGTACGTCTACTTAGGACAGGTAGTAACCGCGGAGCCGAACCATGAGAGTCAAATAACTAGAAGAATAAGGATGGGATGGGGCTCATTCGGCAAGCATTATCAAATCATGAATGGTAGTCTACCACTATCTCTCAAGAGGAAGGTATATAACAGCTGCATCTTACCGGTACTTACCTACGGAGCAGAAACCTGGAGACTTACAAAGAGGGTTCAACTTAAATTGAGGACGACGCAGCGAGCGATGGAAAGGAAAATGATAGGTGTAACCTTAAGAGACAGGAAGAGAGCAGAGTGGGTCAGGGAACAAACGCGGGTTAAGGATATCATAGTTGATATTAAGAAGAAGAAATGGATATGGGCCGGGCATGTAGTACGTCGGCAGGATAACCGGCGGTCATTAAGGGTAACTGACTGGATTCCAAGAGAGGGCAAACGCGTGAGGGGAAGACAGAAAATTAAATGGGTAGATGAGATTAAGAAGTTTGTAGGTATAACGTGGCAACAGAAAGCACAGGACCGGGTTGATTGGCGGAACATGAGGCCTTTGCCCTGCAGTGGGCGTAGACAGGCTGATGATGATGATGATGATTCTCTGGATACCTTGCCACGTCAGTCTACAGTACTGGTGCGTCAGATGCGCCGTCGCCTATATAGCACTCGCATTAGAGCTTGAACTGTGGCCCGTCTCTGGCCTTTATGTCGGTCAGGATACACATTGTGGGGAATTGGGGCTACTTAAATTTTGTTTCTATTGTCAAGTGAAAGATTTTTCTGTTCTTGTTTCGGTTTGTTTGGCATGCTGTATCCCAACCGAGATAGAATGAGACAACCCTGTCTTGTCCGCTGGAGGCGTTCAGTTTGGCTGTTACGATGTCCTTCCACTAGTTCTTGTATGGTGTTTGGAACCCAAAGTCGTAGAACGAGCTGCGTTGACGCGTAATGGGGCAGTCCCAAAGCCACCTTTAGTGTCGTGCGGAGAAGGGTGTACATCCCGTTTGCATCGGTTTGAGTTAGGTTATGGTAGGGGAGGCGGTACGTCCATCTGCTTATTATCAGTTTTTTGCACCAATCGGAGCATATGTTTTTCGAGAAGTCCTTGTCGATGGTTGGTAATGCGTTTAATCATGTGAATTACTTGGGCGATTCGTTGGCGTAGTAGTTGGGGGGTACATGTGGCGTTGCCGTTGCGTTGTACGTGAAGGCCTAGTATGCGGAGTCTATCTACCCTTGGAATAATGTTTCCATTCAGATGTACGGTAATGTGTGGTGATTTGTCGGACTTTTTTCGTTGTTTAAACGCGAGCAGCAGTTCCGACTTCTCAGCTGTGCGAGTGAATCCTCGGCTAAGGCGTACCCTTGAACCAAATTTACAGCTTCCTGTAGTGCGTCTTGAATGGCGCCGTCCGACCCCTTTCTTACCCAGATTGTGAAGTCGTCGGCGTAGAGCGCATGCTGCAAGTTCCGAATTTTATCTAGGAGTGGTGGCAGCTTTGCCATGACCGCGATAAACAGGAAAGGTGAGAGAACTGAACATTGCGGAGTACCTCTGCCGGAAAGCTGTATAGTGTCTGACCGAATTTCACCGAGGCCAATGTTTGCCTTGCGGTCAGATAAAAAGGCTCGGACGTAGATGTAGGTGCGTTTACCGCATCGGGAAGAGGCAAACCTGTTTAAAGTGAGGTCACATGAGGCGTTGTCGAATGCCCCCTTGAGGTCCAAAGACAAAGATAGCTCTCATTTGAGCCTCACTTGGGCCATCCACAACATCTTCCATAAGTTGTAGCAGTAAGTCTTGTGTCGACAAATTTGTGCGGTAACCGAATAGGGTGGTAGGAAAGTTGTTCGACTGGAGGTAATCTTGTAGGCGCATAAGAACAACGTGTTCGAAGAGTTTTCCGACGCACGAAGTCAGAGATATTGGTCTCAGATCTTGAAGGGACAAGGGTTGGCGAGGTTTGGGAATTGACATGATATCGGCGTGCCGCCGTTATTGAGGAAGTGTTCCCTATTTCCTGCATTCAATGTAGTACTCAGTGAGTTGATGAAAGGCGGGATCGTCGAGGTTCAGCAGCAGTGCATAACAGAAGCCGTCAGCTCTGGGTGACGTTTTTCGTCGTATGCCTAGTAGGGCTGCCCTCACTTCTGCCTCCGTGATGTCTGCATCAAGGTCTATCTCTTCCTGTTGTCGATAGTCTTCGCGTTCGCGTCGAGAACCTGTAGGTATGTATCGTTGTTGCAGTGTAACCTTGTGCACAGAGGCTCCTCTACTATATATACGATTTTTAGATGCGCATCTTATGCTCGGGCAGTGTCCGTTCTGCTGCGTCCGCACCCATACTGCGCATGCACCAACTCTCCCCCCTCTCCTAGCGTGAGCGCGAGGAGGTGGCTTGAGCGCTGCCTCCGCTTCGTTTCTCCTCGCCCGTTTCTCTCTCTCCGCCACAGCTGTGTGCTCCTATATAACGCGGCGCGCGCTCGCTCCCGTTGCACTCTCCTTCGCAACAGCGCTATGCACGCTCGCAAAGCTGAACGTAAACGGCAACGCTGGCAAGCGTTGCACTCTCTTTCGCAACGGCGCTATGGACGCTCGCCAAGCTGAACGTAAACGGCAACGCCGGCAAGCGAATCTCGAAGCTCCGAAAGCGCACGTTCGCGGTGCTTCCGTCATTCTCTGTGCAACGGTGTGCGAAACGCCATGAACAACGTGCACGTTGCAGCTAGTTGCAGCGGCAGCGCCACCGCCGCGGAGCAGAGGAAGGCTCGGGAAGCCGAACGTAAACGTCAGCGTCGGCAAGCGGTAATTCAAACGCCTCGACAATCGCCATCTCATAAGTCACATAAGAGAAACGGAAACTCGATGCGCACCCCCCGCGATGCTTTCGCATCCCACCATGGTTGCCTGTATGGGGAGATGATGTGGAGTTTTGAAAGTAGGCGTTTTATTCCGTCTAGAGTATTGTTCTGGTTTGTCATTAAGTTGATGTAAATTTGTTCATTCAATTCTCCTGGTTGTAACAGAATCACATTTTTTCTTTCTATTGCAGGTGTGGCAATTACAACAGCGCACGACAGCGTCGAATCACGTAATTCAGCGTAGCATTTTTTTCTCTTCCATTCTGCGTAAAAGTAGGATATTTCTACGTCTCATTACACATCTTCATAGTATCAGCAAGCATCACTGTATGTACACTCATACTTTATAGGCGTGCAGCTCAATGGAATAATCAATATTTATAAACTGCACTTCCTATTCGATGGAGGGCAAAATGTTTGAGGCCCGTGTACTTAGATATAGGTGCACGTTAAAGAACCCCAGGTGGTCGAAATTTCCGGAGCCCTCCACTATGGCGTCTCTCATAATCATATCGTGGTTTTGGGACGTCAAACCCCAGATATTATTATTAAACTGCACTTCCTAACTCTTCTACATATCAATCGCTCCATGTGAACCAGCATTTACAGGCTGCTTTTATACAAATAGGTTAAGTAGTAAATAGAAATAGGGTTTCCGAGGAAAAAGAAATCATTCGAAAGCATACTGTGAAATTTGGGGACATCCACAAAAGGGTATTATCATGCGAATCAGCAGTTTAGCTCGAGTCAGCAATTACCTTTTTAATTAAATTCTTGGCCTGCAGACTGTTCAATTGCAGCCGCTGAATTCGCAAGGCGTATCTACTTTTAACGAATGTTTAGGGCGACACCAATTGTGATATAATCATCTCCAAAATGCGTGATAAAATACATGGGCGTTTTAGTTTGTTTTCCTTGTGCTTCAACGCGACGCCGGTATGTATCAACGACAACCGCACGCCGGTGCTGCTTACATTATGTGACGATCACAGCGTTCAAACCACTGTCACAGAAGTGTGCGAGTCTATCCTTAAAGCTGTACTGACGCCAATTTTCGAAGCTGAGTTCACTATGCCATACAATTGAATCTGTACACACAGACGGCCCTGACCAAACGTGAAGCTCGGTAAATGCTGATAAGCTAAATTATTCTGACGTTAAAGTCAATTTTCACACGGCGCACCTACTGAGATCAACACTAGCGTGACGTCAGGCTACTATATCATAAACTGTCGTCATTTCACGCACCAGTTGTGATGACATCAGGTGCCGAAGCATGCAAAATGGCCGCTCAGTGCGTCAACAACGGAGATACTGAGCGTACCGGCCCGTGGGAACATCCACGATATCTTGCGTGTACACGTGACGAAAAGCTCACACTATGTCGTAACGTCAGGGTATAAGTAGAAACCGAAACTAGCTTTTAAATACATGTTGTAAATACTTTTTCACGGCGCACTCACGCTTATTAGTAGATATTCCAGTCTCCTGAGGGCTTGGCCTCTCATTGGAAGCAAAAAAAAGAACACTGAAAATTTTCGTGTCCCGTAACCCTTTAACTTCAGCTAAATAACCAGCTATTTTACGACAAAATTTCTTGTAGCAAGCTCTTCGATCAGACTGCGTCACTGTGAATAACCTGTTCTCTTTTGCTAACCGCAGAATCTAGTCAACACGCCATGCGAGGACGTCACCGCGTAGCCCGTAGACACCCAAGTCCGCGCAAGAATTACATCAGTCAGCTACGACGGTTCAAGCAACCGGCGGAACCATACTGGTGAGCCTGACACACTCGCGCTTTATGTCATCGCTCAAATATGTCTAAACTACACGAGAAGGGAAATGAGATGGGGTAAGGGAAGGGGAGAGGTGATGTGGAGAGGGAAAGGAGAGAGTGGGAGTGGAGAGGGGAAGTGGAGAAAGTTAGCGCATGCGCAGTAAGGGTGGTCACGCCGCACACCACCACCACCACCGGATTGAACTCCGCCATAAGATGCTTCACATCTAAAAACTTGTCTGCGTCAGCGGAGCAACGAATATGCCCATGACGCATATTCCCACGAATATGCCCACGAATATGCCTCGAAACAAAAAATGCTTACCTCAGTCCCACCGAGTGTGAAAGCTGAAGAATGAGCGGAGCTGGGGTTCTCCCGTGTTTCCCACGTGACTTTCTGTGATGTCTTGTGAAACATTGTCCGTGCGTCTGTGGCTACGTTATTTGTCGAGTAGAGATGCACGGGAAAGGACTTGTGGCAGCCCCTGCCACACCGTCTAGTGCTATAGTGAATTCAGGCCATATTGCCGCTCGAGCCGCCCTTGACCGTTTCACTGCGCAACTGCCGCTTCGTCCGCCACCTAGTGTCACTGTATATGCTACCTTTAGGTAGCAGAGTTGCGCATAGGTCCAGCTAGCAACCGCAGCTATGCGGTGAAGTCGCACTTCGTTTTTGCAGGCGATATGCCTACCGTGTCACCGATTAACCTGTCTGCCGTGTCGAAGACCAGCGATAAACATTGGCTGTCGATGGCTAGTGTTAATTCAGTTCGCTGCAGCGGCCGCGTCAAGAAATAAAAAAATTGGCCCAAGTGGCAGCTTCTCCGCAATGCATGGTTGCTAGCGGCGTTGGAAGACAGATGCGCAACTCTGCTACCTAAAGGTAGCATATACAGTAACTCTACCGCCACCGACGCCGTTACGCCATCTATGGGTGTATCTGGGAACCGGAGTGTGACAAGCGACGTGGACACTCATCTGTCGTCAGGCCCAGTCCCAGGGCAGTTCTGCTGTTAAAAGACAAATCCCTTTGTCTAGAGATTGGACGCAACGACATTCCTAGTCCGACGATTTCCCATCCCTTCAGGGAAAGTTACCGCTCCATATGTGTCGCCTATAATTTCTCAAGGCCGCAAACGCTTGCATGACAAGCTTTCTTGCAATGACAAGCTGCCTTCTATTACTCAGGATTAATGCTTACATGGTGCCCTAAGTAAAAGGAACAGTCTCTCTTTGGTTAAGCGTATAAAATAGTATGGGCGTATAGATCATCGCAGCAGATCAGCAATCGAACGTAAAGATTGTCGCGAAAAAATAAAAAGTTCGCACAGCTGCAACTCTTTGAATTCTGTCAGTCGGGATCATATAGATTTCGGTAGTTACTGCGTTGTATTCGGTTTCTTTTTACTGGCGCAAGCTTTACGCGCGCGCATTCTAACAAATGTGTTTACTAGAAAAAAAAACACACACACGCATATTGCACTAAATTCAACGTGCAACGTTCAGTACAACAAAATTCTGACGCTTGTAGAATATACAAAATCAAGGCTGTGGGCGCAGACCGAGAAATTATTTTAACACTTATCTCCGCTTTGCCTTATAAGCTTCTACTATCGACTAAAAGTATGCTAAGCAATCGCAATGTTGTTGTGAAATCATTTTAAGAGAGACCATAAAGTAAGTATCAACCGCAAAATGCGCTCGTTTTATTTACTTTTTCTGTAGGAACATCAAGTGACGACTGCTGTACGGAGGATGTTCATTCTGCAAACTAGTGTACCTGGCGTTGCTCCTTCAAAGGTTTCAACACAGTTTTGTCAAAGGAATTCAAATGCAAAGCTTCATGCAATAAAAAAAAATGTGTTTTCTTCTGGTACAGCGAGTTACAATGTAAAACCACAGTCAGGACAATCCGATGTGCAGTGCTAGAAATGCTTATGGAATCTTCACAAGGGACCAAACGTCATTCCGGCGTTTCAGTCCAGTAATTCTTTTAAAACGTTCCTCCATTCTGCGTGCTATTATGCGGTGAAATGATTTACCAGCATATATCCGTGAGGTTTGTAATATTGAGGAACGCGTGCTACCCGGCGTTTGACTGCTGCTGCCCCACCTTGAATATGATCAGTGTACTTTAGCGTTTTATTTTGTAGCGTTAGCTACACTGGCCTGGCCGAGCCAGTTTCGCATGCCTCCTCAAGAGCCGTGCTGCACATGCGCGAGGATCAGAGATGTCACGCACTGGAGCCGGCATCTGCCGCGCACTCCGCCGCCGCCGGTCTGCGCTTTCCAGAGGAGTGACGTCGTAGCCGTGGCAGACGTATTGGCGCCTTCGCGCGCGCAGCTATTCGCCTTCGCTGTGCATTTGCCGTCCGACACTGCGCTGGAGCCGCTTGATAGCACCTCTGACTGGCGCTTGCCAGTGTGGTATAGCCACGGAAAAGGAGAGCGCAAATGCTGCTCAACGGCGCAGAAGAGCGCAGAAGCTTAACTCATCGGATCCCGAAAATAGTTGCCAGGCAAAATAAATATACATGTACCACATAATACGTATACCGTGAGTGTGTCATTCGAGCAGCAGTAAGCATGATAATCAAGCTAGTCCTAGACAATCAGGAAAGCTAAGAACAATTAAATGAACCTTTGCTAACGCTGCGTTATCCTGGCATAGCCGAGCTAAGCCACTGCAACGTTCTTGCTTCGCACGCAAAAGATTGCATCAGTAATAATGTTTACTGGAACATTATACCTACTCCGTCTTACGTTTTCTGTTCGCGTTTTTTGTATTTTTACCTGCTCTTGGACTCCTTACCCAAATCCTTTGTGAAAAATCATTCCAACACTGCACTATATGTGTTGTTCGTAACTAAAAACAAATAAAATTGAAAAATTGTTTTTGGAACAAACATTGTAATGTTATGCAAGTTACCTTACAGTTATACGACTTTTGTCACCAAACAGGGTGACAGGGGTGGCAGCGCGAGTGTGACTTCACCGACATATTGAAGCACACGGCCACTCAACGTGACAAATCGGTTTATTCTGAGAAATTCGCGTGAATTTTTTTTTTGTCGTTTCGAACTACAAATGGGAGGTTGAATATCTATTTTTTTCTCTTCTATGGACCTTCCTCTATCTTTGGACTCCCTCAAAACATATTTGCGATATGCATTATTCTCTTGACACACATCAAGAAATTAAAACAAACAAAACACCTTTTTATACAACCTTACGATTCGCCGCGTATCGATCCGAGCATCAAGATACAAGTACTAAGTTGCCAGACAAACCTTTCAGTCAGAGCGCTAGGCACCCAGGCAAAGTTTCACAAATCTATTACTGAAGGAAACATCAGGGGTAACGTTAACATCGGGGGTCTCAAAGTCATCTCAGTTAGCCGGCAACATTTGCGAAATTTAATCCCGCCGCGAGTACCGGCACAGTGAAGGTAGTGGTAGCAGTGGGGGGGAGGGGGGAGGGATGGAGGTATGACCCTCAGATATGATACGGGATAGGCCTTTCGCATATCACATATGCAGGTCATTTCTGTATGGAATTTGGCGTGAGGGTTCGAGAAACATATTAACGCGATAGCGTTAGAGAGCTCGTTTCGCAGAAATTCCGCGGTCGGTGACGGCGTCGTCCGTGAGCAAAAAATCGTCCGTGACCGAAAAATCGAGAAAGATGCAAATAAAATAAACAATAAGAATCTTCGGTTCCATTGAGGATCGAAGCCAGGCCGTTTGCGTGGCAAACAGGGGTCCTACCACAAAGCCACGATTTTACATGCAACTGCTTCGAAAAAAAAAATACACTACATAAATGCCATGTAGTGGAAGGAGTCTCCTTAACGCATTTTGTTCGGCAGGTCTTACGACGAAAATGAGCCCATTAGGCGATTTGTAGGCGCATTGGCAAGGCCATCAAACCACGTTTATTGCGCGACGCCATGCTTCGAAAAAAGCCGGGATAGTGCACCCATCGCCGCTGAAAACACACACGCAAACTTGAAAACAGCTCCAAAAAGGGACAACTATGTCCATCTAGCGGAAAACATATCAAGCAAACAGTAAACGTTAGATAATGTGCTGCCATCTGTGAGGAATTGTGAGAAACATGTCTCAAGTACAGCCGTTCTATAGCACAGGGAAGTGCTTTAGATCGAAAACCCGTACCTTTACTATAGAGACACCGCGCGCGCGTGTGAGTGGCTGTCTGCGTGTGCGTGTGTGTGTAACAACACATTAATAAGTACTCGTATGCGCTTAGTGGTTAAAGTGCGCCCTAGGGGCCGGATTTCGCTATCGCGTTTAAGGCGAAGTTTAAAGGGGTCATGAACCACTTTTCCAAGTAATGATCTAATGACCTCAGTATCGGAGTTTACTGCCTCCCGAATCGATTGCCGCAAAAATTTCTCGAATCCGTCAAGAATGAGCGGAGTTACGGGGGTTTGGCGCACGCTCTCAGCGCTTTCTCTCTTTTCTCGTGCCGACGAGCGCACTGGAAGCTAGAAAGGGAGGGATGGCATGGGGGAAAGAAGTTACGTCAGCGCACGTCATGAAACACGATCGCTCTCCTGCTGTGATTCGCATGCGCAAGTGCGGCTACCGTGTAAATTTAGCAGACTGAGGAGTGCGGCGCGGGCAAGTGTCGGCACCCTGTGGCAAGAAGCGCATCTGATCCGGCTATCAGCCAATAAACATGCTATATCTCTTGCGACGTAAACTGGCAGATCCGCGACGTCAACGTGCAGACGCCCCGCCCACTGACGAGAGTGAGAACTGGCCTCTGTTTGAAAAGAGGTCGCTTGAGGAAATGGCAACTTCGCGCTCCGCTTGTGGCCTTTACGCGAGGCGCACGACTGTAATATTTTGAAGGGCAGCAGCGGAGCGAAAGTAGCGGGACCCCCAGCAGCAACAGCGGCCATCGAAGCCATTGAAGCTTGCCGCTATCGCCGCAATGGATGTGGATGGAGAACTTGACAACGAGACTTCGAGCGTAAGGGTTCATTCCGCGGCACCCATGGCAGTGAAAAGACACATCGGTTCCCACTCGTGGCGCTCATCATGTGATACATTTAGCTTGATTTCTCGGTAAGTGGGGCACTGCTGTTGATAATATTGCCGTTTTAGAAGTTGTCATACATTGAGCTTTCACTCTGACATAAATTGTTATTTGCCTTTAGTGGCCCTTTAAACCCCAGGCAGTCCCAGAGACGGCACGGATGTCCAAACTCCAGAGACAGAACATAGCACTGAAACCAAGCGTTCGCACCTCTCATAGATCTATGGACACGCCGTGGTTGGTGTAGGCCTTCCATCACTTCGGGGTCTTCTCGCAGTCGCCGTTGCCTTTCCCGTTTCCTATACTATTATCTCGTTGTGCGTACTCGAGGTCTTCGGCTCACCGCCGTCGCTTCGCAGTTTGGCTAATTGTCGCGTTCTTCATTTTCTGTGGACCAGTGGTGAGTAGTGGGATTTACCTAATTTCTGTGGCACATACCAGTGTATGATGATGATAGTTTTTTGGTTCGCCGGACGAGGAACGATTTGCTAAACAGCTTCGCTGTGAAAAGTTCATTAATTTGCCTTTCTTAATTAGTGGCCCAAATAATGCCTTTAGCCATCTTAAGATGCCTGCGGCTACAAAAGAAGCAATTGTGAAGTCAGCGAAGAAATATCGCATTTTCCTGATTTTTGAGGATTTTGGACACTTCTCTTGAAGCACCCTGTATACTAGCAGTGCATTGTGTGATATAAAGAAATAATGCTGCGACAAACAGTTTTTTAAATGCGAAGCAGCTTATGAACGACGCCTGTCCCCCCGGCGTAACCAGTGCGCCGCGTGCCACTAGATGTATGGAAGAAATAAGAGAACGAAGTGTTGGCACGAGAGGAGAGCTCGCGCATGGTGTGCCGAAAGTAATGTTTGCCTGAGAGAACGGTGCCACTAGATGTATGGAAGAAAGAAGAGAACGAAGTGTTGGCACGAGAGGAAAGCTCGGGCATGGTGTGCAGAAAGGAATGTTTGCCTGACATGCGGTTGAGCGCTCGCTCCACTGCGTCGCGTGCTCTAGTTTGAGTGGAGACGGCTAGCGGCACTGTAGTTCAAGATAAAACCGCTCGCTCTCCTCTCCCCCGGCGCGCTCTCTTCTACTGCAGCTGTCATGGAGTGCGAAAATCGCATCACGGCGGCGCGGGCTCGCAATGCGGCAGCAGTGCGGCAGCGTCGTCAAGCCGATCCGGAGCGGCGGGCTCGCGAATCCGAAGCGAAACCGGGGCGTCGTCAAGCCGACCCGGCTTGTCGTCCATTGACATCGCATTTTCAAACTTCAAGCTGCAACCTTTGCTGCAAGAGCCATTGACTTTATACTTTACGGACCACAAGGCCGTTATACTCAAGCGGAAACATTCCCCTTTCGGCTGTTTATAAGTGTGTCGAAAAGTACACGTGGTGCACGTAGTTCGCTAAAATTTTTATCTAGGTTAGCGCACTTACAACGATGGTAATAAGTTTGGTTTGTTTCCTCTAATTATCTTCCTGTGGCAAGGTGCTACTATGATGAAGACAGGTGCTACATATCCAGAAGGGTGCACGATTGGGTTTGCTGGTAGAGCATGCTTTAAATTTCAATAGAGAGCCCAATAAAAACAAAGTGAAGCGAGCGTTCTGTTCTCTCTCTCCTCTGTTCTTATTGCGCTTCCTGTTGAAATTGAACTCATGCTGCTAATCACTTTTCTTGCTACAATATCCATTACCAAACGTTCTTGGTGATTCCCATTATATCTGTAGAAAAAAGTAGGAACAGTGTACCGCTGCCAAATAACCGTTCATCGTACCCAGTATTTCCGGTCATTTGTTACCACTGTGAGGCTCGCCCCGCCACGGTGGTCTAGTGGTTACGGCGCTCGACTGCTGACCCGAAAGTCGCGGGATCGAATCCCGGCCGCGGCGGCTGCATTTTCGATGGAGGCGAAAATGTTTGAGGCCCGTGTACTTAGATTTAGGTGCACGTTAAAGAACCCCAGGTGGTCGAAATTTCCGGAGCCCTCCACTACGGCGTCTCTCATAATCATATCGTGGTTTTGGGACGTTAAACCCCAGATATTATTATACTGTGAGGCTCTTTTGTACAAGGAACTGCCGTAGAATAAAGCATACTTGTTAGCGCAGCCTGCGCCAACAAAGCGTAGACATTTCCTACTTAAAATGCCTTGTTGTCGATTCCACGTTCCGACAACGCCACCTAGATTGCTGGCTCGGGCCCCTGTCGGGCCCGATCTGCGGTCGGGCCGGGCCACGCCGGGTAGGCAAAATTTTTTCTCGTGTTCGGGCCGGGCCCGGGTCTTGCTTTCGTTCACCGGGCCGGGTTCCGGCGGGTAAACTTCAACGAGTGCCGGGTTTGGGCCGGGCCCAGGCCGAGAATACCGGTCCGTGCAGTGCTCTACTAGTGTATAGTAAGTATTCATTCACTAGTGTGTAGTAGCATTACACTAGCAAGTTACACTATCCGTTACGCAAGCACGCAAGCCAGTTACACTAGCCATTACAGTAGCCGTTACACAAGCACGAGAACTTGAAAAACGGTTTGTGCGCTCTGAGCAGTACTCGAGAAACAAAAATCTCGAGATACAGGGCGTTGCGAGTACAGATGATGAAAGCGTGCTGGACGCACTTCAAGTGATCGGGAAGGTTATAAAAGAAGAATTTGTTGAGACTGACACTGAAATATGTCACCGTGTGCTCACACGAGACCCAGAAAAATCGAGAATCATCGTGCAGCTTAAGTTCCGGACCAAATGTGATGCTGTACTTAACAAAGCAAAGAAAGCGCGTCTTTCTAACAAAGACATTGGCAGTGATAACACTCAGAAAATATACGTGAAAACGAGCACTTATGCCCTACCCTGAAGCGACTGCTTGGAATTGCTATTGGTAGAAAACGTGACAACGGATGGAAGTCCGTCTGGTCGTACAATAGCAATATCTTCGCGAGAAAGTCTGACGAGACACCGAATGTAAGAATTGAGCATGGCGAGGACCTTTCAAAGATATGCTAGTGTTCCGTTAGATTTTGTCCTTTCTGTTCAAAATGGAATATTTTGATTTTGTTCTACCACAAAACGTTCATCTACAGGATACCAAGCTTACCTCTATTCTGCACTTTAATTCTCGTTCCGCTGTTGACACAAGTGACAGTATCTCTGGCCTTCTCAACCAATTATCTTTCCGGTTCTACGTCATAATGATATGTGAAACTTGGTTTCAACATAGCTACGATGTCGTCGGACTGGATGGTTATACGTCATTTTACATAAACCATCATAATGGGCGAGGGGCGGCGTCGCTCTTTATACAAAAAATAATTGCCATTACGAATTGATGCCGGAATTTACATTCACAAGTCTTGACTGCGAGATGCTAACTGTCAAGAAGAAGAAAACGGTCTTACCAGTAATATACCGCCCTCCGAGCGGAAGTATTGAGACTTTTTTAGTTGTTTTGGTAAGCTTCTAGAATACTGCTAATTTAATAATTTTCATGTTGTCTGTGGAGGTGACTTCGACATAAATATTTTAGACGACAATAAGCATGTGCTTGATTTAAACAGTCTGCTACTATAGTCTGGCTTTACCAATCTGATCACTACAGCAACGAGGGTTACTCAGTCGACCTCATCTGCCCTCGACCTTCTCATTACAAATATAGAAACGTCTTTGCATACTGCGGGTACGATTTCTAATGATATTAGTGATCACTGTCCAGTCTTTATAGTGTACTCACTGGAAAACATGCAGTATCAAACAAAACACTCAATTAATTGCTTACCAACACATTTCTAATGAAGCGCTGGATTTATTCAGTTTTCCTATAAGTACGCACAGTTGGGATTCTGTGTTAGGAAAAACAAACGTGTAGGAAGCGTATAACGAGTTTCTTAAAGCATTCGTGCGCATATACACTGCACATTTCCCATTCAAGCAAGTTAGGAAATCTAAAAAGATACGAAAACCGTGGATTATGAGCGAGCATATCAAGATGATAAAAAACAAGAACCGTCTCTATCATGCGTTTCTACACTTCAGATTAGAAATTAAACTTAAAAAAATCAAGACAGAAAGAAATAGACTGATTAAAATACTAAGGTAAACAGCAATAGATTACTATCAACGCCTCGTTTCCGAAATTAACAGGAAGCGCCTGGATGCGGTTTTAAAAGTAATAAATAGCGTTTTAGGTCGTCCAACTAAAAGTAATGTACCAAAATCGGTAAGTTATAAAAATTGCGAATTAAGCGGCAAGGCACTGGCAGATCACTTTAATACTCATTTTGTGAATGCAGGTGTTACGCGCACCCATGACTCCGAAGTCAGGTATTCACTAGAAGAATGCGTTAGAGAAACCATATTTATGGAGCCAACTGACGAACACGAGGTTTCTACAAAAATTAAAAATTTAGAGAACAGCAAAGCATTAGATATCGACAATTTACAAATTAGGCCTATAAAATATGTTTTAGATTAATTTCCATTTATTCGCTCGTTTGTCCATATATTCAATTTAGCAATAGAATCGGCGACTTTCCCAGATGGCATGAAACGAGCTAGGGTGTCTGTGGTATTCAAAAACAGCGATGTACATATTGTTTCTAATTATAGGCCGATATCTGTCCTACCCATTTTTTCTAAAGTGCTAGAAAAATTATTGCTGCACTCCTAACAAAGTTTCTGTACAAAAATAATTTGATAACAAACTCACAGTTTGGCGTAGAGAAGGTAGATCTACTGATGCAGCCCTTTTATCCTTGAAAGAAGGTATCGTGCAATCCATAGACAGCCAAAAATTCGCCCTCGGACTCTTAACTGATTTTATCAAAGGATTTGATTGCCTCCGCCATGACATTCTTACACATAAGCTATCAATGTACGGAGCACGCGGGCATCCACATGAAATCGTATCTTGTAAGTAGAACTCAGTGTATATGTATCGACATCTTCTGTTCTTTCCAACACTTAAAAATGGAGTGCCACAAGGGAGTGTTTTGGGCCCCCTATTCAACCTGTATAATAATGACTTAGTAAATATAGATGCTATAGTTGATTTCTTTATATATGCGGATGATAGCACCATACTCTTTAATGGAAAGGACGCAAACGAACTAATTATCAGATGTAATGCAATCCTAATGAAACTATCTGATTGGTCACTTTTAAATGCGATCAGAATTAACCCCACCAAAACCAAAACCATTCTTTTTAGAGCCAGAAATAAACCTTTTCAGTCGGAGCATTCAATCACTTATTCAGGTCAAAATACAGAACGACTTAACGAACATAAAATCCTTGGGGTAATATTTTCATGTCATTTGAGTCGGGATGCTCATTTTAATAACCTCCAGAACAAGTTTTCTGCTGTTGCCGGTGTTCTATCTCGCTGTAGAGCTTTCATGCCAATAAAAGCCAAGCTACAAATTTATCACGCATTGTTCACCTCGCAATTTAATTATTGTAGTTTAGTATGGGCTACCATAACGCGAACTAACTTAAATAAAATAATTACACAACAGAGAGCGCTTCTCCGGCACATTGCTAATATTGAACCCTGATCAACAACAACAACATCGTCACAAAAATTCCAAATCGTATGGGTAGATCGATACTACGAATACCGTGTTTTGCAAGTATTTTATTTTACAAAAAAAGAAAAGCATATAGCGATTTTCTTACATCCGCAGCGAGCTTCCAACACCATGGGATACCTGTGCACCTCAGAAACCCTGAACCTTGGTATGTACCACGCTTTCCCACCGAATATAAGTTGCAATCCATTAAACACAATTTGCCGGAAATTGTAAATAATCATGTTAACGCTACCAATCTATCTCGCAAGGATTTGAAGATGTATTTCGTTAACATGTAAAATATATACTATCGCATAACAATGCATATAAAATGACAGTGTTTTGTTTTATTGCCTCTCTATTTGCACAACAATGTCTCTCGTTGAATATTAAACATCCTGTCGTAAGCATGTACCTGAGTGTCAAATTTGCGTTTTAGTTTTATACCGAAACGTTTACTGTTATCGCACTGTCATGTACAACGCCTCCTGGGTCGTCAAGCTGCTGAGGGCAGCTTTTAGCCCCGGAGGACGTTTCTAGTCTGTAACTAGAAGAATAAAGAAGTTGAAGTATAGGCTACTGGCTCCCCCCAGTGACACGGGCCAACCGCTGGCAGTGACAAAATTGCGATACTTAGGACCGAACTTTTCTTTTGATTTAAATTCTATGACGGTGATATGGCGTCACACGTGACGTTTCGTCCAGGTCACGTGACTCTCCTGCATGTGACGGCGACCGGAGGTTCCGATATCGCGCTCTTAGGATATGGAAACACGCTTCAAAATGACCTCTGACTGCTCTTTTATATGAACATATAGATGGGATGCGGTTTTTACGCTCTAATTGCGCTCACTAATGGGAACTAGGCTTTAACAGCAAATCTGTTTAGTAAATCGTTCGTTCTTCGACGAACGAAAGAACTGTCATCTTCATAAACGAGTCTGTGCCACGGAAATTGGGTAAATCCCACTACTCACCACTGGTCCACTAAAAATGAAGAAGGCAACAGTTAGCCTAACGACAAATGGCTGCGAAGCGACGGCGGCGAGTCGAAGACCCCGAGTACGTACAACGAGGTAATACTAGGTAACGGTGGCTGCGAGAAGGCCCAAAGTGATGGAAGGCCTACGCCAACGACGACGTGCCCGTAGATCTATGAGAGGTGTTTCAGCGCGAGTTTCTGTCTCTTGAGCTTGGACATCCGTTTCATGTCTGTGACTGTCTGTGTTTTAACGCGAACCTCTTTGCGCTGAGAATCAGCGTCGAGCCAACCTAGCATCAACTGGCTAAAGCCTAGCATTGACCTAGAAGCAACCTAGAAACAACTTGCATCACCTAGCTAAGGCCTAGAAATAACGTAAAAGCAACCAGATTAGTCTTCAGAATCGTCCAGATTTTGCGGATTCAAGCCTTGTACGGCTTAGTGCAAGCTCCGTCAATTTTTTAAAGAGCGAAGCTTTTAAAGCTCAAGGTAAGACGTCAGCTGTCCGCAAGAACCCTCCGCGCCGTTGCTAATCAATAACCAAGCTAGAGTGTATTATACCCGGGGAGAACTTTCTGTGGCAATGAAGTGAAAGCTACAGAGCCACAATGCACGTATCCTACTGCTAATGAATGTAGTCCTACAATTGCGTCCATATTTTCTGCGTGAGATATATAAAATACTCCTTCATTTTCTACATGTAGCTTTTTGAGACGGAACGCAGCGCACACAAGCGAGATATTTGTATTTCATTTAGTTTATACGTTGTCACTTTGCGTTTTTGCGTGCTTGAAAAAGTCGCGCCTTTTACCCGTACCTTCGACGCTAAGCAGCCTTTGCGTCGAAATGAAACGCTAGCCATCACTTTCCACGGCGTTACGAGACGCGCGCCAAACCGGACTACTTTGCGTAGCACTACATATGCAGACGGTCCGTCCCCGTAGCTTTCCCTTCATTGCCACAGAAAGTTGTCGCCGAGTATAGAATATCTTGAGGGGCGCAACCTAAGCCGGCGCGCCTTGCAAACCGGTGTCCCCTATTTTGAAGAAAGTAGCGGCGGTGCTGGCGTCGCATAATTTTGAACACGGCCGGAGGGAATCATCTGTAAACCGTGAAACTCTTCCGTGAAATGGGCCCAGTACATAATATAAAGAGTGTGAAACATCGTGTATATATTAAACATCAAACTTTTATTGTACTGTTGGTTTACGTGGTCCCTTCATTATCACTTGTGATCGGTGAAATGCAAGGAAGAAGTCCGCTCCCGAGCGAAAGAGCGCCAAGAGCGACCGCATTCCCCGCTCGCCCTGTGCGAATTAAAGGCAAGGCTAGAGGGAAGACAGGACGCGCGTTCCACGACGCGAGGTCGGTAGCATGCCCAACGAAAGACAACGGAACGCGATCGTGCAAGTGCTCCGGCTTCGCATCGCCTCATGGTTCCATTTAGCGTCCCAAAACCAAACATATTGCTCAAGGTGTGCCTTGCGTTTTTCGTAGAAATAATTTCTTTATCATGTACATTAAGACGAAAAGTTGAAAGCTCACTAGAGTGTATCGCCCGCAAAGTATGTCTTTTAGTGTGATTTAACTCTCGTACGGCAGGGTCCTCGCGCCGTTGCCGGTCCACCTCGCCCGTTGACGATCGGGCGAGGTGGCTACATGCAACTACTACTACTACACTTTAAGAAAAACATCTGGCGTTCTTTCGTTCTGCTTTTACAAAACATCTGGCGTCTTTCGTTGGTTTATTTCATCAATCAATGGCGTTTTGAACAAAATATTTATTGTTTAATCACGCACAGGAGAAATCTCACCAGGCACTACCTTGGAGGTAAACAATGGCTGCTAATGGCAATGAGAGACAGAAGAAGTCGGCTTTTAGCTAACACTTACACTTCTACTTCTACTAACGTTTCCTACTGGAACATGCCAATGGCTGCTAATGGGGAATGAGAGACAGAATAATTTGGCTTTTAGTTAACGCGCACGCTGCGAATTTTTTATTGTTCAACAACGCACAGGAAAAATCTCCCATCGGCACCACCTTGGAGGTCAAGATCTGGTACTAGCGTTACGACTGGTCACGCACTACTGCGACTACGAGGGACGAACGGGTGCTACCTTAAAGGGGCCCTGCAACACATTTTGAGAAGGGTCAAAAAGCGCTGCCAATCGGTAGTCGAGGCTCCCGAGAACACGCGAGCCAAATATTATAGCGATGCGCACGGCCTGGAATTTACAATAAATTCTCAAAGTCAGCTGAAAATCGCTCCCTCTTCTCTCGACAAATGATGTATTAGTCCGCAAAATATGACGCGATTGTCGGCAGTTCCACCATTGGCTGATGTTATAATCACGATAGACGTCAGACTCTGGAGTTTCCAAGATGTGTGGCGCCACCTGTCGGAGAAGTATTGAGTAGTGCATAGACCGACTCTCTCGCACAGTTTGCTATGGGACTTGGTGCAACCAGCGAGTGCGAAACAACGATTGAGCTTAATATCGCGTGTGTTTGCGCATTTAGCACTCAGAACGAGAGCTGTGAATTGCTCTCCGCTAGTCGGACGCGCCACCGAGCCGTCGTGAAGTGCTTGCTGGATCACTCGCTTGAACGACGGCGAAAACAGCTGCAGACGAGAGCCCTCCGCACACTACGAAGAAACTCCGCAAAAGACGCACTGTTGCGTTGTGAATTGCCACGGACGTAAAAGACTGAATAACAACGTTCAGTTTTACCGATTTCCATAGTTGTCGTACGAAGAAGAAAGGCGAGAGCGCCGGATACGGGCCGTTGCGAGCGTGTTGGGTAAGCGAAGTACCCGCGTTCTCCACAGCCGGTAGCATGAATGTGTGGCTCTGCTGTTGTTTTGCGTAGCCCTGATGCAAAACCGTGGTAACCTTGACTATGAAGCTCAGCAGAGGCTGAAGTGAGCAGCTAGAGGCAGATGGAGACGCGTGATACGCACACCGCGACGAGTTGGTCGTCATAACACAGCATCGCGGACGTATGTACGTTTTGAAGGCTCAGAGTTCTGGTTCTAACTAGCTAACACCACGTGCGTCATACAAGTACATCGCAGAATGTTGATCGTGACCCCCTTCAGGTTTGTTTCGCCCGTGTCCTCCGCGGTTGCCGTAGCTGTCTCGGAGGCCACGGTTTTGCCTTTGGTTGTACCCCACGAAAGTGGACACGCACGTATCCCCATTTGCAGTACATACAAACGGAAGACGACCATCAAGAGACCATTTGAGGATGCGCAATAAAACACTCCAATGCACAGGAAGCGAGAGATGAATTAAGGGAGAATGCAACTGAAAAGGCGAAAATCGCCGGAGCCATTCGCCCCTGATGAATCGAGTTTTGTACCACTGATCGTAAGATGCATAGCTAAGTAAATTGATCGTGTATGTAGGTACTTTATCGCTGTGGCATACGTATATACCCGATTTTAACGCATTTAGGCTCTAGAGAACGGATGTCGGAGGGCTTGCTTCGAACTCGGTGTCGTGTGATGCTCGCTTGTACTTGCGAGTTGCAGCGCGCGGGAATAACTAAAACTTATTTTGCATTGTACTCGCAGTTCGCTTTGATCAGCTTCCTTTGTTTCTGAAGCGTGGATTGGCGGAAGAAGCTTTCCAGGTCCTCGATTTTCAGGAAACCGCGCCTCGACACCAACGAAAGAGGAAGGTTATATTGCGGCCTATGCACATTCGCTTGCGGGCGACTCTCTTTGCACTACCCAGTTAGTGCCAGGGCTACGATGAGGGCGCTGGTGGCGGTGTTTTTCGCAGCGCCGCCTGGGCAGAGTCTGACGTCTATAACACCCTCATTATTACTTTCGTTGTTAATTTTGAGTTCAATAAGTAGATAATATGTATGTTTATATTCTGTTAACAAACATTAATATTAGCACTTCCGGTCTCACCGACAGCTCGTCTGCTCGTAGTTGCGTGGTTCCGTTTTCTTCGCCATGCGCAGTGCCGAAAACGTGAATATTTCTGTGCTTTTGACCATCGCCGGTTGCCGTTGAGAGTGGCAGCCGTTCGAGTGTTGCCTCGTCAGCTGGGAACTGCATCGTCGGCACGTTCTCACGACCGACCAAGGCAGGGGCGCAACATGTTTCCGATAACAATGCTGGCGTCCGGTAATGGCGGCGCTTCGGGGTCGTCTGCCAGTGCCGTCTTACGAGGCGGTGTATCGGAGTATGGGCCGAAACCGATCTCAGCTGTCATTCGTTCCAAACGAGCGCGCAGGTTTGCTTCCATGGTTGGCAGAGCGATGAAAACACTACGGCGTTCTAGGTGCACACCCGACATTACCAAACCGACGCGCAGTTTTCAAGCACATGCGATACACAGTGCGATCGGCTCCGCTCGACGAGAACGACGCAAGCCGACCGGAAGTGGCGGCACAGACCACGTGGTTGCGCCCAGACGTCAGAGAGAAAAAAATGAAGAAAAAAAATTGACCGCGTATCTGCGTGCTTCGCGGCAAATGTCGTGTAAAGACGATAGAAGAGGCGCTGTGTGAGATATGGACGCCATCTGGCAATACGTCGGGAAACATGAGTGCTGTGTTGCGTGCTGGTAGTCCCGGCGCAGCAGCAGGCGAAGACCGGCGGTGACCAACGCGACCGGCGGGGACGCCAGCCAGCCCGAAAACGCGGTTTGGCGCGAAGCGCAGAAGCAGAGAAACGTCCGCACTCAACGAGTACTCTCCACACACTCTTATTTACACGTCGCCTGGGTAAAACAGGAACGCCAGAGCGGCGCCCACAACCGACAGCCTGAAGGCCGCCCACAACGCTGCTTTTTCATTTTTTAAATATTTTTTTTTCACCTTCTTGGCCTTCTCAAAACTGAAGTTTTTCAACACCAACCCATGGCATTCGTACAGTGCAATACAGAACCGAAACACAACAATGATCTCGTGGGAAGGGCACGGAGGAAGGCAAATTTCAGCGCAGTCGCATTTTCAGCTTTGTTGAAACAGCGCTCACTAGACGACGACGAAGTAAAAGAAGGCACAGGAGCGCCTGTCCTGTGCCTTCTTTTACTTCGTCGTCGTCTAGTGAGCGCTGTTTCAACAAAGATGAACGCATACCAACTCGCTCAAGCTTCCATTCTTATGCATTTTCAGCGCAGCTTAAGAAACTAGGGTCCTTAAAATTACGTATGTATGCATTTTCTATTAAAGGAACACGCCACCTAATACTTACCTAGTGATGTTGCACCTCAGATATGCATGATATTTACTTTTTGATCGACAACGTTCACAAGTATGAACAGCCGTACCAGTTCAAGACGGCTGGCCTTTGGGCAAGTGGTTCAACTTTGGCCGAGTGGCTGAATCGAGGGACGTGCCGACAAACAGAAAGACAGACAGAAAGACGGACCAAAATTTCTGCGTTTAAGTTCCCCAAGAAAGACTATCGTCTTTAAAATTCCGCCGGCGCTCTTGGGCGGAGCCTCGCCTCTCTGCGCTCCCTCCCTCGACTCGCTGCCTAGCTTTCCGCGCGCTCGCGGCGTTGAGTTGAGGGAGAAAGCCAGGGGGAGGTTACTCCGTATACCTCCCATAGGACGTCTTAATTCATGACGTCAGCGCTGGCAGCGCCAAACGCCCCTTCAGTTACTATCCTGGCGGCTGGGATTCAGAAGCTCAAACTGCAGAATGGCGGCGCACACGGTATGCGTCGTCATGGCAACACCAGCCGCGCCTCGCACCTCCTCTCCTAGCTCTCTCGCAAGCGCCGTTTTTTATTCTTTTTGTTTTGTTTGCGTGCTGCGCAGCCTCCTCCCCCACTTTTTTTCATGAACCCGCTCGCCCGTCCGCTCGCGCGTGCTGCGCCGGCGTTTTTTTTTCTTTTTTGCATCCGCTTGCGCGTGCTGCGCCGCGCGTTCGTTGCGCGCTTGAATGTACGCAATTTGCAATCAAGCATTCTGAACACACTGCAGTCGTGCAGCATGTGCCAGAACGCAAAAGAATGAATTGCACTCACAACACAAAATATCTTTGGTCTCGTTTTATTGTCCTCGTTTCCGAAAATCAACATTTTCATCAAATGTGGTGCGACAGAGGTTCAGGAGATTAACAGAAGTGATGAACAGGAGATTCACATAGACGTGTTCATGACCACTAAACAACACAAAAGGTATCGGCAAAGTTAAGAACTTAAAGAACAGTGGAATAAAAAAACAGCATAACATTAGGGCACATAATAAAAAAGAATTTTTATACTGACAAAAGTGCAGAAGAGCTTCTGATATATGCGCACGATATTGCACAAAATTATCATAACTAACAAAATTGAACATTCACTGCAATGCAAAAACAATGAAAGCAGTTGAATACCTAAAAATAGAATAATCATGTAAAGATCATTTTAAAGATGTGAAAACGAACTCCACATATACCACAACTAATATTGGCCGCACTTTATTGACTACATTTCCAAAAACGTTGATTTTCATAAAACTAGTGATGATAAACGCGAAGAAAATGAACAGATGGTATCGGAGGATTCATGGCATCTCTTCTTGAAATGCGCCGATTCTGCAATTCTTCAGCTTTTCTCTGGGCGCACCAATCAGCTGTTTGGCGTTCCGGAGCATTTTAAAAACGCTTCCGCCCTGAAGAAAAGGAACAAGTTCCAATCAAATGAAGAGCGCCGTCGACTCGTGCAAAAGTGAATTCGTTTGTTCGTCTCAGAGCAGCACAAGTTTTTATACATTTACCTACAGCCTTAGAAACGCGGTTATAGGCGATGGCGAGTAATTAACCGGAGATAAATGCAAAGCACACATTCAAGCACGCGGTTCTGTGAGAGTTGTAAGCCTGTAACTATATAGTTACGTCGCATGGGCTTCATGTCCGCTGCTTGTTCGTATAACGATTTAAACGCAGCATCGTGCCCTTTTCGAATCAGTCATTTTTGAAAACAATAACTGTAGCCCCACTGCAGAGAACAGCTACTCGGTATGGACGTCAATTCAAACTGACACAATGAAAGCCGCAACTCAAAGGGCACGCTCACCTGTTGTTCTTTTGGGGGCCGGCACATATATTCCGGGACGTGTTCTGGAAGTATTCGAACAACAAAGCACTATGCACGAACATCCCGAGTCGTAAAACATCGCGTCGCACAAGCACACAGCGAGCGCGCACCGTCAAACGGACGAGCAACGACGGCTAACGCACGCCTTACCAACGCCGGACACGAAACTTTCCAACGGATTTCAAAGTCGGCGGCGCCAGCAAGGCGGCGGAAAGCGCGCCTCCCGGAGGAGAGGGAGTTGATCCCGCCAGAGAGGGGGTTGAGGAGAGTTGGGAGAAAAGAGACAGAACGCAGATTTTAACTCTGATCCCACTCCATAGATGGCGGGTCAATTTGCCATACCAGTCACGTGGGTTTCTTTCACTAGCCTGAGAAAGCTGCGGAACGTGATCTCTATAATTTGGTAACACCACTTAGACATGACGAATTCGAAACATTTTTGCGGCATATGACTGGTGAAGAGTCATACGTCAATAATGAGACTATTCCAATATAACTAAAAAAGGTGTTGCAGGGCCCCTTTAAGGAGCTTCGCCCCTAAAAGAACAGCGTTTAAATCACTGTTACGCGCCCGGGTGCAAGACTGTGTACGCTTGCATGAACCAACGCCGCAAGATATCGCTTTATAAAGCTCCAGTTTTGTGTGTCTCGATGCCGTGGAGAAAAAGCGCATCAAGGCACCCTACTCCCAATGATAAAGAGCGACAACTTGTGTGGGCAAGAAATTAGTGCCGACTTCACAAGCTCCTCGGTGCCGATTGCGCTGTGTGTGAATATCCCTTTGAGCCTCACTGCATCGAGAGAGACTACGTGCATGTAATTAACGGAGCACAAGTTCGAGTGCCGAGAGTAAAACCTGACGCGGTGCCGACAATTTTATCGAATGTACCGTCATCTCTCTAAGGAAACACCGGCGCCGCGGCCTCGGACAAAGCGACGTCAGCTTGCGTCTGACGATCACAGTGAAAGGAAACGACGGGGCATCTAGCAGGGTAATGCGTCGTCGCGCGGCGAATGTTCAACAGTCGCTACTGCGAACGAAGGCGGTGAAACGTAAAGTGAAACGGGGGGTGTGATCGTGGTCTTTGCCTCTGAGCAAGCCGAGAGGATAGCCAAATTCGCCGTTCCCTTGACGTCGTGGGCAGTGCGTGAATTCCCTGAGTTCAACGGTGTATACGGTGCGTGCAAGTTGAAGCAATGCTTAGAGCAAATTTCAAGAAACGCCAGGTCAACAACAGTGTTTCCTAAAACTACATTGTTGTCGCGTTTACCACAGCAAGGTACAATCACTCCTCGCGTCGTAAAAAAATTAAAAAAAAATACGCAGTTGTTCCGTGTGCGAATACAACCGATGAGCGAAGCTCATTAGAAATGGGACGCAAACAACTATGTACGTTTTGGAACTGCTCGTTTGCGCCGCGTTCCTCGTTTATTGCGCAACGCGCGCCGAACGCCGCGCGCGCCTTGCTTTTTTTAATTTTTTTTTCTTTTTTTTTGCGCCGCGCGCGGCGTTTTATTGTCTCGGATAGTCAGCGCTTGTGTGTGTCATTTCTTTCTTTATGGTGCGTCTTTGGGTTTGCGCTGTAAATGTACTTCTAGTTTTATTGTCTTTTTGCGCCTGCGCCGCCGCATCTATGTTGCAGGGAGCTGCAACGGCGGGGTGCGGGCTTAAGGAGCTTCGCTCCTAAAAAAAGAGAACTCGAGTCTGCCAGGGGCTCGCACGGCGCATATTAGCTGTAGCCGGCACATTAATGTCGTTCAATTGCGATGGAGCGTCCATTTCTACGTTCTGCTTGTTCTATCTCGCCGCAAACGCACCGGCAAGCAGCCGCCTGCGATGCCGGGGGACGCTTTCAAGAGTAGTCGACTGCAGCGCCGCCGCTATTTTCCACACAAAATGGGCCCCTCCACGGCAGCGGGTAGCGCCACTCAAAATATTCTAGTACACTCTAACGAAGCACAGCTGCGCACCGCTTGGTCTTAACCTCGTCTAGCTGCGCATGGGCCGAGGAGCAGCCGCCGCCAAGCCACGGCCACAGACGGAGACAGTCCGCGCAGCCGGCGCGCCGAGTTTGCGCGGCGTGGCGCGAGCCGAGTACGAGCGACGAAAGGTCCGCGATTCTACGGGGGGTGCCACAGCCAGGTTTGCACGTTAGTTTCTGACGCTGGAACTTAAACATTCTTGCATGGTTTGTGACAGGCTGTGGTTAGACTCTACTCTGCCTACGCCAACGAAAGATCTAGCATCAGCCAAGAAGGCCACGTTAAGCCCCTAAAATCGACCAGCTTCGCTCTTTCTTAAGCTTTACACGGCTATTGTAAACTTCTTGCTTTCTTTAATTAATTGTATATGAGGAGAGATTGGTGCCACTCCTTGGCGTCGGCTACTCCTCTTCCATAACAGTTGTCGTCGCAAAGCAGTCCCAGTTCTTCAATACAAAAAAGTGCCCACTCAACCAAAAATTTTACAAAGCACAAGTATTCACTCAAAACATAAAAGTTCCCCAAGATGCTTTCTCTGCTCGTCATATGTTACTTGCAAATTGTGCCTTGAGTGCCGCACTCTGGAAAACAGCTTACGCTAACAAGACCATGAAGGGCACCCGCAATAACAATAAAAAATACACTGTCATTCAAAAGATCGTTTTCAAAAGCAGATTCCGAAATCGAAAAATATTTTTAGAACGCAGCTCTTAGGCGCCCGTTCCTGCGTTGAGCGGCGTCGCCGTTGGCTGACGTTGGCGGACACCATTTTCCGGACGCGCTCAAGCGCCGCCATCTTGGACTGATAACATTGCAGTTTTCTATCCATATCTAATAAACAAACAGCGGTAGGATGAACTCGCACGCACGAAAACACTTGGGCCGGTACATTCAACGTTTCATGACCATGATCATTTTATATTAGAACATAGAAAACAGGCAGAACAATCGCTTATCAGCCCAAGATGGCGGCGCCCATGAATCGAAAATAAAGTCGTGTGTAGCGAGCGAGTAACAAAGAGAGCAAACGCGGAGTCTATCGATATCACGAGCCACTGGCCTCTAACCTCGCTAATCTTCCTCCGTCACGCGTGCTGGCCCCTCGGTTGGAGCTGTTGCTCATGCAGGGCTGGCACGTGCATTGCAGTGGGCTTCGCTTGCCGTAACGGGGATGTCGGCGTTTCGCTTGGTTCGCGACTCCTGCAATACACAGAATGGTGTGCGTAGCACTCGAGCGCTGGCAGTCTCTGTGGCAATACGTAACGAATGTTACATTGCTAGAACTGCGGATAGTCAAAACTTCAAACACAGTTGGCGTTGCCCCAATACGAAACTGCGCTCAGAATTTGCATTAGGCAGTATCGTAATCGTCGGTAATTTTTTTAGCTGAACGTCATTCAGTGGCTAGTGGAAACAGGGGAGCTCGTTGCTTTGTTCGGGAGGTGCAGCCAAGTGAATTCATGTAACTTCTTTGTAGTCTCAGTATTGTTAACAGAGAAACATTAAAAGAGCTTTAATTTCTTTTTATGTTCATGAAAAACGAAAGCAAAAAAAAAAGATTGCGATCAGTTTGCACTAAGTCGCGCGAAGCTTGGCACAGTGAAGCACGGGCCCGTCGCCACTCGTACTCCGCGTCGACCGACAAGTCTAGCTTTGAGATGTGCGGCTTCCTTCTCGGGAGTACACAGCGAGACTATGCACTACAGAGCGGAGGTTGCGCGCGATGTGTCTGTTGTTGGTTGTGGCTTAGCGCATGCGCTGCTTGGCCAGGTGGTGCGGTATCTGGTCGCTAGACGACACGATACTTGCTTCCTCTTTCATTCCATCTTTTTTTCTCTCTCCCTTTACTTTTTTCTCTCTCTTTCGTTGATGTTCTCTCTGTTTTCCTTTTTCTTTATGCACGTCTTTCTCTCTATTTCTCTCTTTCTCATTGCTTCTGTGCTGCGCTTTACTCTCTCTCCTCCTCCTTTCCTTCCTCCTCAGCATCACATCTCTCCTCCTCACGCTCACTTTCCTTTCCTGGCCCCTTGGTACACTATTCTATACAATGTTACGTAATGCTCTGCTAGCGTGCCTGGATAGCCGAGTGGTTAGGACGCTTGCCTTCGGAGCGAGGGTACGCGGGTTCGAATCCCGCCTCGCGAAGGATCTCTTTTAACAGCGAAGCCGTTCAGCAAATCGTTCCGTGTTCACCCCGTACCAAAAGACTGTCATCATCAGAAAGAGGTATGCGTCACATAAATGACTTAAATTCCACTACACACAACTTCCGCTAAAAAGGAAGAAGGCAACAGTTAGGCCAACAAATGGCTGCGAAGCGACGCCGCGAGCCGAAACTCCCAATACGTACAAGGAGACGATACTAGGGAACAGGAAAGGAAACGGCAGCTGTGAGGAGACAACGAAGCGACGCAAGGCCTACGCCAACGACGACGTGCCCGTAGATCTATGAGAGGCGCGAACGATTGGTTACAGCGCGAGGTTCCGTCACCGGGATTTGGACGTCGTCGTCGTGTCTGTGACTGTCTGTGGTTTAACTCGAACCTCTCTGCGCTGGAAATCAACGTCGGAAAAATCAAGCATCTTCAGGATAAAGCCTATAGTCATGAACTAGAAGCATAGGTCGGCAAAAAATGTGGAGCTCACTCAGACTCACTCATGGAATATATTTTGCCCTCAGAGCTCACTCGGACTCAGACTCACCAAAATTTTCCTCAACCAAACTCCGTCGGACTCAAACTCACCAAAACATTACTCATCCGGACTCACTCAGACTCAGACTCACGGCTCGATCTGAGTCTGAGTGAGTCGACTTAGGAGTGAGTTTGCCGACTTAGGAGTGCTGCTTCTTGGGCGAGTTGGAAATTCATACTTGGAAGGGTAGCGCTAGTAGACACGGACTAGAGGAAGACACACGGACACACAGACCGCTGCCTACATTTTTTTCGGCTGCTTTGCATCAATCGGTTAAAGTAAACGGAATTCTGAAGTTACATTTATGTACTGAGGCGCTTAATGTTGTCGTTTCACCGCATAAAAAAGCGTCGCTTTGAGCCATGCTTGCTTTTTTTTTCCTGCTCGCTAGCTTTTCGTACCCGTCCCTTTGCGTTTCCTAATAATGACATTAAAGTGCGGCAGCTGAACACTCATGCAATTTTTTAACGGTATCGCGCAAGCACTGACTGCGGCATGTGGAAGCGTCTAATATTTTCGAAAGGTATCGAGATCTGACGACGATGCGCAAGCGCACAAAGGGCACTGAACTGCGATCGTCGTCTGCTAAAAAAAAACGCCAGGCCTGCGCTGAAACCGCAGCACAGTCACAGCGAAAGCTGGAAGAGCGGCGTTTCTAGAGCCCGTTGTAAGCTAGCTCACTTGGGGCTACAATACAAGTACACTAGAAAGGTACCCATTACGCCATAAATCACAATTTCTGTGAAGTGAAGTTGGGAAGCACCTACAAAGCCATTATTCGTCCTTCCGCGGAGAAGCGAGGCACCAGCTACACGTCTGTAAGGCTTTATGTGCACTTTGTTGACGCGACGACTGATGACGATGAAGAATTATGGCTCAGCCCTTTGTAATGGGTTGGAAGCTTTAAGCGGCCCACCAGTTGTTATTTTGCATTGGGTGACGCCGGTAGCTATTTCCCTCTCCCGTCATGCTGTATAGCATACGTTGACGTGGGAGAGAGACGGGGGGCGGCGAAGAACTTTACTGAGACCCCAAGGAAATAGATCATGCGCTTATGGGCTTCCAATGTATTGGCAACCAATACAAGTGCACTTGAGAGGAACCCACTACGCTCTAAATCATTGTAATTTTACTGAGACCCCGAGGAAATGGATCATGCGCTTATGGGCTTCCTGGCAACCAATACAAGTGCACTTGCGAGGAATCCACTACGCTATAAATATTTGTAATTTTTGAGAAGTAGGGCAGCAGGCACTGTGCCATTTTTCGTCATTATACGGAGAGCCGTAGTACCTGCTAACGCATGTAAGACATTATGCGCACTTTGTTGATGCTGTGCTTGATGACGATGAAGAAATATCGCAGAGACCTTTGTAATGGGTTGGAAGCATTCAACAGCCTACTCGTTGCGCAATACACATTGTGTGACGCCTGGTTACAGAATTCGCGTTGTGCGACACTTGGTGCTTATTTTAGTCTTCTACCACGCTATATTGCATATGCTAATGTGATTCCTTCCAGACATGAAGCCTGTATAGGACCTTTTTGCAAAGCAGTTTCAAGCACCGCATGGCTCAGAGGTTGAATACTGGGCTCCCACGCAGAGGGCCCAGGTTCGAACCTCGTACCATCCTGGAATTTTTTTCTTATTTCGTTTTTTTCCTTATTTCGAGCGATACTGGTTACGGATACCGGCGGCGGCGGCGGCGGCGGCGGACAACTACGGCACCAAAAACGGCCGGTGAAATGATCTCATAACAGCTTTCGCTGTAAAAGGCGACATAAGTGAGCGTGTCTGGGCCTCCCCGACGCTCACACTTTCCAGGAGGCTGTGTATGGCATTCATAAAAAAAAGGGGTAGGGGGTATTGATAACGCAGCAGAAAGCATCGGTATCGATTGGGCTTAGCAGAACAGCACAGCCGAGTGCACTTGCACTAGGCTTAGCATAACGCGCATGCGCATACTCTTCACCATTTATCCGATATGCCCCGTTGTACGGCGCAGTTTGTCGAAAGATTACTTCAAGATATGTTGACGTAAACACTGTGGCAGACGGCGCTCGCAGTTAAGGTGTGCTTCGTGCGCTTGCGCATCGTCGGCGGATCTCGTTACCTTGCGAGAATATTAGACGCTACCATATCCCGCGCTCAGCGCTCGCGCGATACTGTTAATTGAAAGGGTGTATATATGGTGGTCAAGTGACTGTTTTCTCCCTTCTGCCGAGCCCCGCTTTTGATGACGCAGAGTAAACATCCTGCATGGCGCGAGAATGTTGTTACCCGAGTAGCGCCTCGAACGTCAATATTTACAATTGCAAATGATGGGTGTACGTGTGTTTTAGGGGGAATGTTTTAGTGGTACGTTCGACGAAATTTTTCGTGTCGTTGTGCGCCAGCACAAGAGGCGAAATACCGGGTCGACTCGCCACAGAGGAAAAGCAAGCTTCTCGTAGTTGAATACCAGGCCGACTTGCGGCCCGGTATTGACTCATTTCTCATTAACGGGGTAAAATGCCCACTTTAAGCCCGTTGTGTGCGCTCTTGAAAACAGCCTGCAAGTGTGGTGACGCATAATGAAGATGCTATGCTTTGGCAGCCTTAGACCCGCACTCACTGTACTTGGACCAAACAAATACAAGACAAAACACGAGGAGCAAGTACTACGAGAGCCCACAAGAGGGAAAGCGGAAAGTGTACGGGGGAGGGTGGTGGAATGCAATGTCGAATGTGAAGTACATGTCTTAGAAAGGTTACCGCGCAGACAGACTGCGACAGAGAGAAGAAACAAGACACATTGCTGGACTAAAAAACACTGCAAGCTTCAAAAGCGTGGAATAGAAACACGGGGACGAAGCAGAGAGTAGAGACAGGACAGGCGCTCCCTTTTTTTCTCTGACAAAAAATCTAATTTTTCGGATTATAAAACCAGTGTTAGAAAGATCTCCGCATCTAAAAGAGGGCAAACAAATACATAACAGTAAGCCCTCTGCAAAAGCAGGATACACGATTCATTGAAATTTAGAAAAAGCCTGCCCCCCCCCCCCCCCTCCTCCTAAAAAAATTTAAAAATAGAGAATTGGGGGATGAGACGGAAATAGGGTTTATCACACGAACCAGATTGTCTAGTGCAATATCGCTTGACGCACGAACATTCGGGAGTCTGAGAAATGTTTCCGCGTGAAAGCGTTGAAAAGAAGGCATTACACGGACGAGATGTCCGAAAGAGCCCTCTCTCGGAGCGCTTCTTCTTCGCAAATAACAAAATGTCTTCAAAAGACTTACTTCATTGTTGTACTCATTGGGAAGCTTTTCTGGCGAAGTGAGCGTTGGAATATAAATTAAAAAAAAAATTTGGCAGATCCCACGTACCGTGGGAGTCGATGTTATGCGAAGCATGCGGCGGGTAGGTGACTCTGGCGTAACTTTTTTTACTGAGCGACACGTTACAAAATGACGCTTAATGTTTGTATATATTTTATACGCACACATATATATATACGTTGAAGAGCTGCATATGTGTTATATAAGCAGTTGTTTACGGTTGGGTAACGCTCCCAATAGCAACGTGGGTATTACCACACCAGAAGTGGTAAGCTGATATGTAGTGCTTATACGTGTCCCAAGAACGCACGCGCGTTTCACGAACTCGTATGAACGTGTGCAAGAAGTTCTTGAGAGTTCTTGAACAAGGGCATCATCACCGTGATCAGTGAGCACCAGCAGCTGGTCATGACTTGTTATAGGATCCGGTCGTGATCGTGGTGAAGAGGGGTCCATATGTATTGAAGTATGTGGTATAGTAGAGCTGTTGAAATTCGCGGATGCGTCGGTCATTTCGTCGACAAATTGTCTCTCGACAGAGCCGGCGACATATCGCAACCTGAAGCCACATCTCGCGTTCGTGAGGCATAGGCCATCGAGGCTGGTAGCCTGGATAGTGCTACGTAGACCAACATCAGTGGATAGTGTTTGTCCTATTCGTAGACTACCTGGGCGTATGTGGCCTACGTAGCCTAGCCTACAAATGGCTGTCAATCAATCTGACATCATCCTCGGTCAGCATGAGGCCATCGCCCAGCCTCTTAAGAAATGAAGAGGACACTTCATCGTTCTGGTGGACGAAGTGCACTTTACGATGCGGTGATGTGGATATCATATGTAACTTTCGTTAATGTATTCCTCCGGGGTCGAGCAATGCTTCTAGCTTGCTGCATCATAAGAATAGAAACGTAAAGTTTATTAGACTGCTATAAAATCGAAACCAACACTGGAACTACAGACGTCAATCTGATATGACGCCTGTATCGTAGGAGTACCATGTAGTGTTTATTGCTTTCTTGTAAAATTAGATAGCCAGCACCACAACCACAATTGACGTTGCACCGCTATTACGCCTGCGTAGGCTGTTTTTACAAAACAGTTTATAGACCTGGCGTGGATCAGTGGTAGAATACCTGATTGCCACGCAGATTGCTTGGGTTCGATTCCTGCTGGGATCCTAATTTTCATTATTTCCATTCGTTGAGTCAACGCTGCCCATGTTGGTTTTACTTAACTCTCTAGCATTGAAGTTGCCAAGGTCTGTTCTCGCCGTTCCTGGGTAGACATAAACTGTCAATCACCTGTGGCGCGTACCCGTACACCTTGGCCCGTGGTAAACGGGTATGTGCCACACGTGTCTAGTGGAAAGGGTTTGACGACGTACGCGACAGGATTTTAACGTTATTTATGTCATGACCCCGCAGTCATATTCGTCAGATCCTCTTACCCTCCCATGCAAATTTTTGTCTACACCAAGTTAAGGAGGCGATCATGAGAGCACCCAGACGTAGGCGGCTAGATAGATAGATAGATAGATAGATAGATAGATACGTAGATAGAAACGCTCAAAGTGCCAGAGGTTCGCTAAGAAATGCTTCGCATTTAAAAAACTTGCCCTGAAGGCAACGAGGCGAGTGAGGAAGACTGTCGGGGACTACGTCTAATTTTTTCTCATTGCTTGTTCTTGGATAAAATAAACATGAAAGATAGGGCCTGCTCAGTACAACGACGTTCGGCACTTCCGAGACTAAAGCAAGCTTTATACATATGTGCTGTGGCGTTTTCCATAGGCATCACCGAATTGGTTTTGACAGGCATGGTTTCGTGAAATAAACAATAAAAAAGCAAGACCAAAGCCTGCTTGTCCTCTCGCGTTAGCTGGCAGAAACGTCAGGGTAGTAGTTTTTCTGGAAAGTTTAACGTTGCGCAAAACACACGAGGACTAGAAAGGAACACTTAAACAGACAAGCGCAATTTTGCACTTGTCTGTTGAAGTGTTCCTTTCTAATGCTCGTGTGTTTGCGCAACGTTAAATTTTGCAGTATGCTACACCGACTCGCCCACATCAAGCACCTTCTGCTAGTAGTTTTTTTTAGGCCTATTTGTGGTGACTGATATCAAACAGAACAGGGCCTTTCCTCGCTTCATATTTTATTTGTGCGAGAAACTTGCTTCACCTTACAGCTTTCGAGTATGTAACAGATGAAGTACATGAAGTAAATGAGGATAGCAAAGCACTGGTTTACCATAAACCGCAGAGTAACACGTTGGGGTCTATGCTTTAGAATGGTATGCTCTTGTTTGCCTTGAGCGGCATATAAAAAAAGCAAGCAACTATCGACGACATTGTAACAACGTAAAGTGAAAAGAATCACACAGGCTGGAGAATCGCAGATGCAGTAAACGATCAGCAAGAAATGGCTGACATGGTAGCTTTGGGGAGGATGATCCCCAAGCCTACCGTCAGACTTCTTGGCGGTGATCGTCCCCAAGCCCACTTGCTGCCGTCATGTTCAGTAAGTATCACTTGCACATCATTACGCCCTCTTTTGTCACTGGATATGGGTGACTGAGAGCGCATACCACTTATGTGAACATCATTTAATTTCTCAGAACGAGCTTTTTAACAATTTCTGAGAACAAGAATTTTTCTTGAGGCGTTGTGAAACCTATACTGATAGACTAAAACGGGAGCTTGGAATTATCCAACATTTACGTTACCTTTTTTGTTCATTATTTATTTTATTACCTTTTCCTTTATCTTAGCCTTAGACGCCTCATCAAACCTGAAAAGTGACCGTCGGCGGTGTCAACACAAGTGATGCAAAAACACTATCATGTAATGATGTCATCATGACGTCACAGGTCGGCAAAATTTGTGTCGTGACATCAAGTTATGTCACATGATGACTTCATCTCACAACATCGTCGCTTTGCCAAAGGTGGGCCGATCACGGAGTCCGTGGAAAACCACGTGAGGCGCAGAAAAAGCTTGCAATTCCTACGATCCCGTTGGGTGCGGAAACCTTTCGAGCGGGATCAGTGAAATCGATTGAGAAGCAGAACAAAAAGATGGCTTTCGCCTTGCAGTCGTCTTAGGCAAATCCATAATCGAACGTGTAACCTTTTGTGAGAACTGTCTCTGACGCGTACATTTAAGTTTGCACATAGAGCAATAAACTATATATCCTAATTTTCCCTTAGTTCGACCTTGCTCTTATATGTAGTTACCTCGGACTGCGTGCTAAAATTTAGATTCAATTACATACGCTCTGGAGCCGCTGAATGCGGGCTAATGAATGCAGCGGTCAAAATGACCCTAAAAACGTTAAATTTCCATTACGCGTAACGAATAACGTTTGCCTTACTTCCTAGACAATAAGCTTTGCTTAACTTAGGCGAGCTTCCGAACACTGGGAAAGAGCGTAAAATGGCCGTATAATATTCTCCAGTCCTTTCACTTTGCTTTACTCAAGCCATATATAAATCATATCTAATGTTCACCATAGTATCTTTCCTCTCTCAATTAAATTGAATATTTAGAAGTGCACTTCCAGCAAATCATTTGAATGAGATTAACTGAATATTGCACACGTATTCTCGCATATCTGTCATGCATACCACTAAACACAGCGACGTTTCTTTAAAATAATAGTGCTGTGCTTCATAGGGATTAGGCGGGCGCATGAAGTCTTCTGGGTAAGTAAAACAGTTTTCCTAGGCAAGATAAATAAGTCTGAGTGTACATGGAGCATCTAAATATTCTACAGCCGCTCTTTAAAGCCGAAGTTCTAGACTTGACGTCATGGCACACCTCTGCCTAGGCGGTGGTGCGAAGGCACTGAAGTAAGAAGCAAGAACGCCCCACTGAGCTGACACGTTGCACGGAGCAAGGAGAGAAAAAATATTTACGGAAAATAAGGGCTTCATTGCTCTTGGCATTATATAGCCGGTGATATTCAGTTAGCATAACGGGGAATTTTTCAGTGATCGACGTGATGCCTTTGTCGTTCGTAGGTGTACTAAACTTGTAACCTCAAAGGTAAGTGGCTTACACGCTACACTTTCTGTACACACTAGGAGATGTCTTGACAAGAAGTTCACAAGGTCGAAATTGACGCACATCCTCGATGGTCAATTGGCAGATTCAAATTCAACGGTTTGAAATTGCCGCGCTCCAGAGGATGGGCAGACTGAAATCGGACACGCCACTGGCAATGCCTAAAGCGTGTCCTGATGTGCCACATTTGTAACTCTCTTCAAAGAGAGAGCTTAACTCCCTTTTGGAGAGACGTGCGTCCCACGGCTCTGCGAGTAGAGTGTAACGACCTCCAAAGTGAGTTAACGTGTCTCTTTAAAGGGAAGTCCAGGTGAAGATGGAAGCGTGAAGAGATGAAATATTTGTGAACACCGGGTATCGCTGCAGCCGACGTTTCGACAGGCCGACTTTTCTTCAACGCGGCAAAAGGAGTTGTACGGAGAGTGTTATATGTGGCAGGTCAGGACTGACAAAAATACGGCAGATCCCACGCACTGTGGCAATCGATGTAATGCGAAGCAGCCAGCAAAGAGCTGCATACATCGCCTTGTTTGTCTTTGAGCCAAATGAAATCATTCATGCCATGGCATCTAGTCCACCATACATCGCATGTTTGCCATGCACGCATGCATGCACAATCTAGTATACACCATGCCAATGAAACGCATATTCTGGTATATTCAATGCATGACCTGTCGTTTATGTTGATCACGCACTCGTGTCATGCCATACCAATTTTGGTATATATATCCAGTTAACAAAACGGTCGGAAGCGCACCATGACAGTGGCATGTAAATCATACCGTACATGACATGCATAACATGATTCGCATGTCAAGACCTCTCATTTATGTTCGTCATACAGTCACATCGCGCAATACCAATTTTGGCGTATATCAAAGGAGCGAAATGGCCGCGAATGCACCATGAGCGCGGCATGTAAATCATGACATATATGGCATGCATGTCGTGGTTTTTATGTTACTACCTGTTATTCATGCTCTTCATACAGTCACATCGCGCAACACCAATTTTGGTGTATATCAAGCTAGCGAAATGGCCGCGAATACACCATATGTAACGCAATATGTAACGAATGTTACATTGCTACAACTGCGGATAGCCAAAGCTTCAAACAGAGTTGTCATTGCCCCAACAGGAAGCTGCGATCAGAATTCGCATTAGGCAGTATTGTAAGCGATAAGCATATTTCACAAAACATTCGATTATCTGACCTCCCTTATTGTTAACTAGCTGTGAATATCACTACTACGTTATTTACTTACATGTTCTTACTTTCCCCTGCGATGAATTTTTCCACTTGAAGGACATGTTTACAGAAAGAAACTCGAGGCAGTGAATGCGCACTATTCACTGGAATTCTACAATGCCCGAGCACTGCTCGAGGGATATACGTGCTCCAGAAACTGCAAGGCGTAAAACGCGTTACTTCGAACTATGATGACGCTATTCAGCAAGAAATTCTGAGACCCAGTGCCTGATAGAACACGAGAGACAGATGCAGCTTAAGTGGATGCGTGTATGAGTTGGTACGACAGGCATGAAATAAAAACTCTGCGAAAGATAGAGGATCAGTAGAAGAGAGACACAGTTGTCTGTGTCATTCTGTTACTGGTCCTCTGTCTTTTGCGCTGTTTTTATTTCAAGTATGAGGTACAGCAGCGCGCGGCATAGCTTGGTTGGCAAAATATTCCAACATAAACACAACACATATCTGTACATGCAACTGCGTGAACGTTTGGCGAAATTGGTATACAAAAGGTCATAAACTCAAGCGAGCCGAAAGTTCGTGCGATATTGTTTCTCTGCGCACCGTGCCTATTAGGCAAGGCGCGCTCGGATCAAATCCCGTCAGTCGACGACCAGCTTGTCGCCTCATCCTTTCTAGCTGAGTGCATCAGTTGCTGAAACCTAGTAACGCGATCGTAATACACAGAAAAACAACACCAAGGGCCACATGGAGCGAACTCTTCCTCTGTACTGCGAAACTGCTTTCGGATGTTTGTTCGCTGTAATCGAAGCGTCGAGTGCAAGAACATGCCTAGATCCTGCGAAAGTTTACGCAGGATTCCAGAAGAAAGAAAACACAACTTCTGCAACGAGAAGCGCAAACAATTTTTATATTTCTTCTGTTTTGCTACGACGACTATCCGCAAGGTAATAGCCAAGCCGTAGATGTGCGTGGTAAAAAGGGCGGAGATTACACGACTAGCGAGCAAGAGGAAAGCAGCCGCTTACATTGCACTGTACACGGTGTTTGGGAACGCAATAAGTAATTTTCGCGCTGATCTACAGCTAGGGGTCCCAATAGTGATCAACTCAACGCAAAGGTCGGAACAATTTTTTTTTGTTGTGCGTTAGAGGGCCGTCCACACGTTTTGGGGTATGGCCTTGCTTAGCTCCCGAAGACCCGAGCTTTTGGGATTTCTGGCGCTGAGCCTTTGCTTCTTACTATCGAGGCACGATGGACTGGCAATGCCTCAGGGAGAACAGTCTTTGTACAAGAGTAGACGAGGTGGTTCGTTTGAAAACGTGTTCCGCAAGAAGCTGGTCGTATTCCTCGCCGATGGTCTTCGATGGGATTACGTCGACAGGGCCTACTACCCTGGCTTCCGCTTAATGGAGCAGCGAGGCTTTCGCGCTGGACGTCTCCTGCCCGTCTTCCCGTCTGTGTCCTATCCGAACTGGTATTCTCTCGCCACGGGTGAGTGCGTGGAAGCTTATGTGTCTCATGGATGGAAGCTCACGTCTTATGTGCTTACGCGTCTTAGAATGGGGTCAGCAACCGGGCAGCTTCATTTCAAAATGAGTCAAGTCCACATACCGACACTGGGCTAAATGTCACGATAGGCAGAAGAATATTGAGGTTTCTTGAATTGGACAAAAAAACACTTTTTTATAGCATTAGGCAATATGCGATTACTCTCGAAATTACTTTCGAATCAAGAATGAGCGAAATGTTGGACGTGATCGAATCCAAGCGAGACAGATCCAAATTTAAGCAATGGACATGCTCCGAGAAGGCCTCGTGACAAAAGAAGCAAGTAGCCGCTTCCAGTTCTCTCGCTGCGGAATATTGGTGACTTTTTCATCCTTTATAAAGGGCGGAATGGAGCAAGAAACATTTTTGCGACTAATTGTGTCGCAAAGCCATCGATGCCAAGTTGTTTCATGCGCTGTCACATTTTTGCAGCCGAGACACGAGATACTACGTTTGAATCAGAATGAGCCAGATGCGAATGTGGTGTACGTAAGCAACTGCGTTTTTGTGAATTCCGCTTAAGCTGAAAGGTGCACGTTAAATTTAAGTGCACGTTAAGGAACCCCAGGCGGTCGAAATTACCGGAGCCCTCCACTACGGCGTCTCTCATAATCATATCGCGGTTTCGGGACGTTAAAACCCAGATATTATTATTATTAGGAAGAAAAAGCAACCCTGTACTTGAGCTAGCTGTTTAGCCTGAGCAGTGTTACAAGTGTTCCAGTATCGCACACGCATGATGCCACCAGGGGCTGGGCAAAAATAGTTTGCAATAGTATCGAGATGCGGTACAAGATACCGAGACGTAAAGTATTTGAGATACAGACACGAGATTCTAGAAGAAGAAATGTACCCGATACGATACTTGATATTTGTATCTTAATATGCTTCAATGCGTTAGTTAATTCCTCGTTGTAGTTCCACTGTTTGGGCTGTTGCAAGTATGCAAATATTTTGCAAACCTTATCTTACATTCACAGCCTCTTCCTGGGCTACAGACAAGCCCGGGGATAGAGAAACGAATACAGCAGATTCAATCCGTTGTCTTCGTCTCTACGCTTTAATTATTTTCTTAAGCTGAAGGAGAAAGTACGAACCGCCACCAAGTGGGCTAACGTATTGCTCTCAAACAGGTAGGCCTTCTTAATTTCGGATATCCTCACTGCCATGCGACAATTTCTTTTCGGCGTATCGTATTCGAACCGCACATCATCTTGTCATAATGAAATCCTCCCCGCTACGCACAGTCTGCGTGGCGGGCAGGATTTCATTAGGAACGCTTGTATTTAGGCTTGCTTGTACATGCTCAAGTGGGGCAAGAAGCGCAAGCTAGAACACGGACAAAGACAAAACGCGACAAAACGGAATGCGAGCTTATGGAAGCATATTATATCAAGAGGATAGGACAAAATCGTGTTGGTGATACATTTGTAATGTTACGCGAGAAGTAAATATGTCTCCTACGTAATTGCTAAGAGGCATGTGGCATGCTTCGATGCGCATAGGCTGATAATAAGGACACACACACACACCCATACATGTATATATATATATATATATATATATATATATATATATATATATATATACATATACAGCAAAAACAAATTACCCCAGTTTCACCAGTGTGAAATCGGCAGAAACGGCAGAACTGCGGTACTCCCGTGTTTCCTTGTGTCATTTTCTGCGATGTTTCGTGGTTTTGGGTGGTTGTCTGTGATTACATTATCTGTACAGTAGAGATACACGGGAAACGACGTGTTGCAGCCCCTGCCCCACACGCCCCTGCTACAGTGGCTTTAGGCCCTATTCACGCTCGAGCTGTTCCTTCCCCGTTTCACTATGCGGCTGCCGCTTAGTCTGCGACCGAGGCATATGCGCCATCTATGGTTGTATCTTACCTGCTTACCGGAACGTGACAAGTCGCGCGGACACTAATCTGTCGTCAGGCTCAGCCCCAGAACGGCTCCGCTGTTCAAATGCGCGACATTATGCCACCATCCTGCCTCAAAAAGGATCCTGATATCATCACCAACGTGTCATTGGTATATTGGGTTTACAGCGATGGTTGAATATCCGCGCAATTTTAACCAGTTGTAGGTTCACTAAAACGTAAATTTGGGTCAGTTGGTCTTGCATAACGGGCGAACCACAATGCAATTTTGGCAAAGAACGAGCAGAGAAACGTTTGTCCGTTTCGAGTAGTATTAAGTAGCATGGGAGCGAGTATTTAACAGTAAATGGAAAAGCTCTATAGCAAAGCACAATCCGGGTACACAAGCTTGCGGTGATATGTATCACTATTCTAGGTATTAAGTGTCAACATTGTTCAATATACTTCATGACGGAGATCTCAAGCTCACCACAGCTAGCGGCCCACCGTCATGCTAATAGCCACAAGACCTCAATTCAGTCCAATGTTAGAGCTGGGGGAGAGGTGCGAATCTTGAAGAAGGTATCAGCTAACGTTACGACTTGAAAGACGGCCTTTCCCATATGTCTTATATGGGTCATTTCTGACAGGGAGTTAACGTCAGGATTGAAGAGACATATTATTACCGATCTTCTGAATCACTAAAATCTGGCCGCCGCGTCTGAAATATCGAGTTTTTGTTCTACGGTTATGTTTCAATACATAGTGACGGCATGAGGTGCATCACGAAAACAATGCCTCAGGGCGTCATAAATCAGGAGCCGGCGCGCTGCCCCGGAAGTGGCGGACCGACTGCAGAGGCGACTGTTTATGTTAGTAGGCTTGCTACTCGCCGGGACGACGGTAGGTACCGGGGAGTGTTTAAAGCTTCCGTAACAAGCGAAGTTTTTGATACCAGTAAGTGGTTGCTGAGTTCGCTCCGCAGCCTCCGGCATTCCCTTGGTGCAGACGGCTCCGAGAAACCCCAGAAATTGCAATATTCCACACAAGTACAATTCGGAAAACAATTATTGAAAATTTTATAATTGCATTTACTATTGCGACACACCAGCTTCCTTATTCATTCGTGCTTGCGCAATAGAAGAAAGTTAGCGTTAATGCGTGATATCCTGCATTAAAACTCAACCGCCTAAAATTACTAAATAGCCACGTTAACTTGTGCAAAGGATGTATCTTGCATACTAGAATACACGATACTTGGTACGATGCACCTGAAATCAGATACTGATATACCCCACCTGGGTTATCATGATATCTGTACACTTGTATCATGATACAGATACAAGATACTCAAAGAGTATCTAAGACCATATTTAAGATACACGAATCTTCGATACTGCCCGGTTCCGCGCCAAATAAAGTTTCGTTCTTACCAGTCACCTTTACCGTCACAAGGTGACAATATGTTTGATCGCCAGATGCACAGTTTTTCCTCCTCTCTTTCTCTCTCTGCGAATACAGAACCTTCCATCATGTCACTTCAGACGTGGCAGCGCTTGGTTAATACGGTCAGGAATGTTTGGTTCCCAGTAAGTCCCACACCCTTGGCGTGTAAATATTGCTGGTATATCTCTTCAGAAATGATTACGGTCAGCGACGCGCTACTTCAAGTTTGGTAATTTTTTTGCCGCGAATACTTTGTTTTCCTCATTTCAACGTGCACTTGTGACCGCTCAATCGTGTAACCACACCCTTTTGTTTTGTCGGGAGGACGTGCACGCGCGGAGTCTGGATATCAGAGAACAAACGAGCCCTGCAACATCCAAGTTATCACGGAACTCTCGCTTGTTATGTTCGAAAGAGGTATTAAATGTACTTCTTGGCCACTACTGAAAGCCTTCGAGCTGTTTAGCCGTATATTTCTTGTGCCTATCTCACTCGTCCTTGCTGAAAGTCGGGCCGAGTGACCCGCACACCCAGAGCATGTGTGCTAATGTAGCAGCCTGCCGTCGTCACATGACATCGCCCATTGGTCAACCGTGGGCCGTTCACAGAGGCAGCGCAAAACAAGGCGAGAGACTTGAAACTTGCAATGCCTCCGATATCGGAGGCAGTGACAGAGCACGTTAGGCTCCGAAAGCTTTCGAAGGGCGTCGTGTTGGGATCAATAGATCGACTAAGAAGAGAAAGATGGCTTTCGCCTTCGAGTTGTCTTAGGCAATTGCATAAGGTACCTTTTTTGGCCATGGTCAGCACCAGAGGCCAGACAGCTTATTTTTTCTAGACCACTTGTAACATGACTCCAACTTGCGCTTGTTTTGAAATTATTGTCGCATGCATTTTTTTTAGAATTCCATCATACGTTGCAGATAACGGCGTTGTAACCAAAGGAACACTTGCGAAAGGACGTTTTTTTTTAGATGCGAACCCGCTTTCGCGCTGGGCTTTGTCCGTAGTTCCATTGACGACCGCCCGCTTTCTAAAACCTACCATAGCCATCTGTAACATATTGAGCGCTTCTTCGTCTTGTTCTTCGACCGCCTTAATGATGATACGTGCAGAGCGCGCGCTCGCGCCAAGGAGAAGTTTTCTTCGTCTTGTTCTTCGACCGCCTTGATGATGATACGGGCAGAGCACTTTAGGAGCCCGGGCTGCAGTATGCTGTACTAGCTTGGCGTAACGCAGACAAAACCACGTGTGCTAGCACGCGCTAGCGCGTTCGGGCCTGTGTAAGGGGCTGGGTAAGACACTGTGGCCTCGCCCCCTTACACCTCTCAGCAATCACGCAATCACGTGATGACGTCGGGGAACGAGATTCTGCATACCACTTACATAACGTGTGGTGCGTGGCGGTTGATGGCAAGGATAAAGTAGCTTGCCGGGTTACACACACACACACACACACACACACACACACACACACACACACACACACACACACACACACACACACACACACACACACACACACACACACACATATATATATATATATATATATATATATATATATGAACGTCCTCCGCGAATTTTTTATAAGCCACGCTGCCCAGTTCCCATGTCACGGAAGGTAACAGGAGGCCCTGTAAGTTCACCGTTCGAAAACCGATGCAAATACCATAAGTTTGGAAGCAGTCTGCTACCGTTCCGTGCTTTATGCAGCTCCGACTATGTAGTACAGGCAATAGATACAGAAAAAGAAATTACGGCAACTTCGCACTAGTGGTGCCAAGCCTCAAGGAAGAGCGGAGCATGGCGGTGTTCCTTGTTTCTCGTTATTTTTCTCTCTCTTGTTTCATCTCTTCACTTCTCTTTCTCTCTGGTTCTTGAATCTACTTGTTGTATCTTTTCCTTCTGTTTCTTTCTTTCTCACTCTTTTTATTTCTCTTTCTCTCTCTATCTTTCTTTTCTCTATTTTCTATTTCTCTCTTTCTTCACGTGTTTGTTTTCGTTTGACACTCGCACCTGCTGTACACGGTAGTGGAGCTTGCCCAATTCCTGTGGCGCATACCGAGCTGAGGAGTTTTGCACGATGGAGCACATGTTACCGATAGCTTAAACAGTTTCACTGTGAAGAGAATGAAGAGAGCGCGTACCGGTTCATGATGGCGATAATTTTTTTACGGCGGAGCACAAGGTAACGACGGCTTATACGGTTTCGCTGTTGAAATCACAGTTTCGCCGCAAGGGCGTAGCGGTGAATGAATGCTACAAATTGTAATGTTATACGAAGTAAGGCTAGCAGCTAACTCTTTCGGATTCGATCTCGCGTAACTCTACAAAACGCTGGTCTAAGGGAATGCGGTTGCCTCCAAGGAGAGAAGTGGTTTTCGTGCAGTCTGTCGTCTCAACGCGAAGCGGTGAGAGCAGAGTACGTAGAAGGGTATACGATCCGTTTGCTGATGTCTGCCGAGATAGCGCGCGCTGGCGTGCGCGCTATTTCGGCAGCACATCGCAGGGTTCGCAGTTGCTGTTCGAGCGACGCAGCCCCCCCTCCCCTCTCTTTCGACGTTCCTTCGTGATGCTCCTTCGCTTGATAAAAGACGGGCGGGGATTTCCCTAATGCTGGAGGAGGAATTGCCGGCAGGCCTCGCACGCGGGGTGGTGTCATCGCACGCGCCCTCCCTGCGACGGAGATGGCCGGCTCGTTTAATCTCGGCTTCAGCCGAGTTCGTCGCCAGCACTCGCGAGCACCTTCTCGCGGGTAGAACATAGAATGCGCGGGGCGATGTTATCGATTCGGACTTTATATGGAAAATGATGATAACAGCAACATTGACGGAAAAAAGCCGCCGGGGGTTTCCATATAATTGCTATTTCAGTGATGAATGCATGATATATACGCCACCACACTACCTCAAAGGAGATCCCCATATAATCATCATCGTGACAGTGGTATACTGGGCTTACAACGATGAATAAATGTGTGCGTGATATCAAGTAGTTGTAGGTTCACTAAAACGTGAGTTTGGGCTAGTTGGTCCTGTATGAGAGTCGAACCACAATTCAATTTCGACAACATACGAACAGAGAAACGACAGGTATTAAAGGGCCCCGAGTGTATACTGTTTCTTTGTTCGGCCCTAGTGGGCCACCTTGCATGCTTGAATGTTAAATTTCGCAGTGGAATAGTACGCAGCACAGTGATGCTACATTACTTTGTATCCCCCAGACAAATAAATAGCATTTACTTATTTGTCTATTATCTTTTAGTCTTAATATGATCGAGCTATCCTTAGGCAACTGGTGACAATCATTAGCTGCTCCCGCTAGGGGGATACTACAAAAAGGTACGTTTGTAAACGGTGTCGTACTATACAGACGCCCTTCTTTGGCATCGGAGTCATTACCATGAGAGCATGTAAGAAAAAGTTGCGGAAATTGTAGACAAAATGAAGCCCAACAACGAAAAGCATCGAAGTGAGTAACGAAGTAAACGTATAAATAGAGAAGTGAACTCACGCGTTGTGTTGGTAGTGTTTTCTTGTAACAGACCGCTTCAATAGCACGACATAGACTTCGACCAGCTCCCCAAAATCGCTCAGGCGGTTGAATGTGGTGAGAATGTGCAAACTGCCACAAAAATAGCCAGCAAACATGATGTTCTCATATGCTTTGGCAACGGCATAATTAAGTTTATACATCAACCACCAAAGGCTGAAATTAAAAAGTCAGAAGTAATATAATGATTGAAAACGCCGAGCCGTACTGCATGCTCGTACCTATCTAAGGATGTTTCATTATCCGTATAAGTTGTTAAAGTAGGAAATTCGCCTATGATGAATATTAGTCCTTGATGCCTCCAAGCGCCGTAAAAAAATTCACCGTGTCTTTTTATGACCCCAAACCATCCATGCAGGACTGAATCATGACGTAATTACCTTGTGTGAGGCCTCGAGGTTTAAAAGTAGTGAAAGAAAAGAAAGAAGCATGCCGGTGTGAGGAGGAGGAGGAGGAGGAGAAGAAAAACGGAAAGACAGGGAGGTTAGCCAGTTCTCAGACCGGCTGGCTACCCTGTGCTGGGGAAAGGGGGAGGGGGAGTGAAAGATGATAGAGAATAGATGTTACAGAAAGAAATGTGTAGTGTAGTAGGCGGCTCGTCTTGTGAAGCTGACGCATAAAAACTGGAGTGAAACGTGTCATGATTTAGTGTATGGGCTTTCTTTATTCAAACGCCCTGAAACAATATGTTGACGCTAAAAGACACGTAGGCAGCGGCAACCGAGGACTGTGATTCTGATCTAAAAAAATTTATTGCTTCAACGGCGCGTAGGAGATTGACAATCTCAGTTCAGTGGCCTACTCTTTTAAATGTTAGTATTGCATAACTGCTGAACACCAAATGTGTAAAAGAGAAGAGCATATCTCGTGCAGGATTAATTGCGCTGCAAAAGGTCCTATCTTTTCCTGCACAGGCAGAAGCTGTCACAACAGATACAGACAGAGAGAAAGAGAGAGAATGCCTGTCCTCTGTAACATGTCCTTATGCAGGCAAGGCCCATAACATTTTCATTTTCAACTATTTTAGCCTCAGGGGTAGGTTTACGAAGAAGTGCACATAAAGAAAAAAAGAGTAATTTGACTCCTTTCGAGGAGTCTTGACTTGCCACTTATATGACTCTCTTTAAAGAGGCATGCCAACTCGCTTTGTAGATCCTCGCAGAGTCGTGTGACCCACAACAGAGTTATTGTGCCTCTTTAAAGAAAGTCATATACGTAGCAAGTCAAGACTCTCCAAAAGGAGTCACCATACTCTTTTTTTCCTTGAGTGCGGGGCGATCAAGGACACTGAAGAACAAAGAAAGTCAAGAGATAAATTACGATAACTTTTAATTGCGTTTGCGAAATTTCAGCAAGCATGAAAAAAGAAAGTGAGAGATTTATCATGACAGAAAAGCTGAGAGGTATAGGCCTGAATCAATTTTCTGAACTGCTACTCAGCGTTAGCAAAGGGGAGGGGGTGGAAAGAGAGGAGAGAGAAGGTGTTGATGAGAATGAAGATCTGTGTAGGGCTGTATGTTTACTTCCTATTGAGCGAGTGGAACTTATACATCTGTTCAGGCCTTTATGCGGAAGACCACGGAATCCTGGGAAACTACATATACGACACAAAAACCGACTCCTACTTCAAAATGTCCGCACCCGGGAGCTTTCATCCACGCTGGTGGAATCGAGCGGAACCACTGTGGACGCGGGCGCTGCGCCGCAATCGCACCGTGGCCATGTTCTGGTGGGACGGCTGTCAGGTCAGCATCAATGGCACTCGACCTCAAAGCTGCATCCCGTACGACGGCTACTCCATCCCAGATCGACCACCTAATGAACCAGAAGATTGGAGAAGTAGTGGGCGCGTTCAAGAAGAACGCGCTCGACTTGGCCATGTTTTACTACGAAGGGCCCGACGCCGAAGGTATGTTCCTTTGGGAAAGGGGTGTTCTTCCGTTTGCAAAAATATTATTAGTGGGCGTGACAAGATAGATAGATAGATAGATAGATAGATAGATAGATAGATAGATAGATAGATAGATAGATAGATAGATAGATAGATAGATAGATAGATAGATAGATAGATAGATAGATAGATAGATAGATAGATAGATAGATAGATAGATAGATAGATAGATAGATAGATAGATAGATAGATAGATAGATAGATAGATAGATAGATAGATAGATAGATAGATAGATAGATAGATAGATAGATAGATAGATAGATAGATAGATAGATATCGACCATGGTAGCTGTAGGCACAATGTTGACACATCTGCGTCATCTGTGGGAGCGGGCCGCGGTTCATAGACACACCACACCATCGGGGACAGCGCCTCTGATACCAAGAAAAAAAATATTGCTTAAGCGGCGCGTAGGAGCCTGAAGTAAGTGCACATATTAACTGTTTCTTTAGCTCCTTTGCACGCGAAGTGCTGGCAGAAGAAATTGTGTAAATACTCTTGAAGACATGGACGGGGAGGAGTAAGTTTTCGAGTTGCGCTTCAGGATGTTGCAACGGATGTGACTATGTAGATAAAATATAGTGAAATATACTACAATAAAAGACCGCTTGTAATTGAAGAACTTCGAGAGGCTGTGCTCTAAATGTGCTTGGTCTTTCTTACAGGACACAGAAATGGGCCTGACAGCGAAGGCACCTACGATGCAGTCAAGAAAGTCGATCGGTACTTGTGGAACCTGCAAATGGGTCTGCAAAGAGAGGACCTATTAGAAGAAGTAAAGTTATACATTTTGACGGCTCTAACTTTCGTGCGCAATTACTACAGCATTTGAATTTGCGAAGCCTACATTCTGCCGTCTCACTACTTTTGTATGTCTGGTGAAAGCAAGTGCGAATAACATAGAAAGTGTTCGCGAGGGACATATTAAATAGTGGGCACCTTACTTTTTAAATTTAAACAAACAGTGTGAATTAGCTAGCGAAAGAGCCTAAAGAGAAAGTACATGTTTACGGTGTCTCGTGATAAGAACCTAACATTCAAGACGTTTGCCTTTTTTTTTGTTGCACCATCGAACTTTCTGAATCGCGCATATACTTGTGGACCAAATATAAACTTTGGTGTTTCGCAATAGTAATGATATTATGTTGACGCCGTGCCATTTACATCAATAAATGCACGAAGTAACTGTGCATAAGGCAAACTTCGGGCAGGAACATAAAAAAACAGTGTACCTACTGAGGCCTGAAAGCAAGCTTCGATTGAACGATTTTGCTGTCAGGGCTGAAACTTCATCACATTTCATGCAGCAATCCTATCTAGGGTTTCAAGTTGTACAGAAACATTGCTTCCGCTTTAGAGGTTGGGGTTCTAGTACATTTCTTTGCTAGAAAGAGGAGCTTTCAAAAATGGATTGGCAGTATTTTTACCTGAAACAACGATGCAAAGTAGTTCATTCGTACACGTCAACAATTCAGTACAAAAGAGATCGGACATGTTAAAAACAAAAGACTCGTAACTATGCCGACAATTTTTGCGACACCTGTCAACACTGCAGCACTTTTATTCGTTCTTCACAAAATGATCTAACGTGCCAGCTTGTGCTGTCTGAAACCTGAATATATCATTGTGTTCCTGTCGTTTTGTTAATGTCGGAACCTAAATTAGACATCTCTAAGGAAAGGTTGCCGCCACGGTGGTCTAGTGGATTATGGTGCTTCGACGGCTGACCCGAAGGTCGCGGGAACGAATCCCGGCCGCAGCAGCCGCATTTTCAGTGCAGGCGAAAATGCGTGAGGCCGGTGTACTTAAATTTAGGCGCACGTTAAAGAACCCCAGGTGGTCGAAATTCCCGGAGCCCTCCACTGCGGCGTCTCTCATAATCATATATTCCGGTTCTGGGACCTGAAACCCCAATAATTATTAATTATTATTACTAAGGAGATGTCCCCAGTGACAGGACAACAGTATTATTCCTCAATGTCTTCATGCCGTCCTTTTTGTTGGTCTTAACATTTACCTTAAAAATACAGGTAAATATCGTCGTAGTGTCCGACCATGGAATGACACACACAAGTCCGGAGTCCACGCGCCACATAGAGATGGACGCCTTAGTGAACGAAAGGGATGTTCACATAATGCTCGACAAAGGACCCTTTGCCATGTTACACCCTAAGCTCGGTAGAGAACGTGAGGTGAGTTGGAACTTTAAAAATCGCGATTCGACAACTTAAGCATAAATACATACAGCCGGTAGAGTTCTACCCCCTGGGAAAACGACAAAAAAAGCATTGATGAGTATCCTTGAAAATATTAATTCCGCAATTAATAAGCTCGTAACCTTGTTACTGTGTTTGATTTCGAGAGAAATTTTGAAACCCGATATTAGCTTGGTTATCTACTTCCTACAACATGTTTCATCACGCTTAATTCAACTTTTCCGCCACGCGCTTCGTAATTTTATAAAAGAAAACCTAGACCGACGTCCCAAGTCGACAGGAGAAAATAACATCCTGCCGATAATGAAAAAGTGAAGCAGATCTGGATCTATAAAGTTTCGAAATATAAGCGTGATGAGCTATCCACACCATATGCTCAGAGGATACAGAGTATCGTAAAAAGGACAGCACACTTGAGCATTTTATTGATACTTTTCATGATGTACACAATTTATTGCGTATATAACGAGAAATATCCGTGTCCACGTTACAGACGGTCATGTAAAACAATTAGAATGCGAGCCAAGTGGGACATAGGTAACAATCTGACACATTTTTGTCTCTCGCTGATTTTTTTTTTCTTTCAGGTGCTCAAGAGCCTACTTATAAAAAAACCTAAAGGGCTCTATGTTTTCACAAAGGAAACTCTTCCAGACGAATGGCACTTCAAGAATAATGAGCTGGTGGCTCCGATAGTGCTGCTTGCCCAGGAAGGACATTACATCATGCCAGTAAGACAGAAAATACCAAATTGTGATTATTAAATGCGAAGCATTTCTTAGCGAACCTCAGCCACTTTGGGCGTTTCTATCTACGTATCTATCTATCTATCTATCTATCTATCTATCTATCTATCTATCTATCTATCTATCTATCTATCTATCTAGCCGCCTACGTCTGGGCTCTCTCCTGGTCGTCTCCATAACTTGTAATATACCGAAATTGGCACAGCAGAGGGTCAGTGTATGACGAACACGATTCACTGGTCATGACACGAATAACGCAAAATACCTGTCGCGTACGTCATGAAACCCTTTCTCTCGGTCACGTGTGGCACATACCCGCATACCAGAGTTCATGTTATGCGGGTTTGTGCCACAGGTGATACAAAGTCTCAACCTACACAGGAACCGCGAACACACACATTGACACGCAAGGAAAGTGAAAATAATAGTTGTTGGGGTTTTCCGTCCCAAAACCACGATATGATTATGAGAGACGCCGTAGCGAGGAGCTCCGGAAATTTTGACCATGTGGTATTCTTTAACATGCACCGAGATCGCGCAGTACACAAGCATCTAGCATTTTGCCTCCATCGAAATGCGACCGCCGCGGCCGGGATCGAACCCACGACCTTGGCGTCAGCAGCCGAGCACCGTAACCGCTACACCACCGCGGCGGGCACAAGGATAGTGAGCAAGCTGATGACAGAAGACCTTTGAAAGACGCTCAACTACCATGCACTCGTTGACGTGTTCCGCAACGTGGTCCACGTCGATTACGGGGTCAATTACGGGAAATTACGGGGTCGATTACGGGAAAAACCGGGGTCAATGCTTCCTACAATAAATCTACCAAGAGAACCAGACATCTCATCATTACCAGTGACTTCAACATTGATTTATCAAGACGCAACAACGTCTGGTCTTTATACTGCGTGAAAGAATGTTTGAATATGGACAGGACACCAAGAAACCTCGCTGCCACGTCCAGGAGAGGAGGCACCATAGATCATTTTATCGTAAGAGGCATCCAGGATTTCCACCAGCTGTGCTATACCTCGCACTTCACTACACTTAGACCCCTCGTAGCCGCGATCATGAGCGGATCTTATTAACAAGTCCGGTAGCTGCTGGTGCTCACTGATCACGGTGATGATGACCTTGTTCAAAAACTGTCCAGAGCCCCTTCTACACATACACACGGGTTCGTGAAACGTGCGTGCGTTCTCCTTCATAACGGACAATTATAAGCATAACTACCGCAACTGTGAATGTAACGTACGTGCAGTGCGCCTGCGCGTGACACTTGGCTGTGTGTATATCCAGGTAAACTTTCCTGAATGAAGCTTAGTTGCGAGTAACGCCTGTCCTGTGCATATGTGTTTCTTTGCGCTGCTCTGATTCGCGCTATCCAGTATTGAAGATTATAAGCACTACATGTCAGCTTACCGCGTCTGGTGTTGGTAAGCGTTACGAGCAGTAAACAACTGGTTATATAATATATATGCGACTCTTCAACATATGGGTGTGCGTATACCACTTCCAAATTTCTCTAGCATCATTCCGTAACGTTTCGCTCGATGTCAAAAATTACGCCACAGTCACCATCCCGCGCATGCTTCGCATAAGATCGATTCCCACGGTACGTGGGATCTGCCAATTTTTAATTTTAGGAGTAACATGGAACAAGATCTCGTGGTTGATTGAGGTCTCGTAACTACACTTCAAAGCTTGTCCTGTCCACGTTTCAGCGATTGCTGGGTAAAGCATCCTCAGCTGGTTCTACCCCCCCCCCCCCCCCCACCCAAAAAAATAGTGAAAGAAAAGAAAGGATGTGAACGTAGAGATGTAAAAAGCTCTTCGGGCCACTGTCATTGCGTACGTGTAAAACAACTACGCAGTTCGATCGAGCACTTCGGAATTCGTGTCGATAAATGTTTTCTTGAACTGGTTAAAGAGATATTATTAATGCGCGTAATTTCTGCAACGTGCTTGTCTGCATAATCCTTACAAGCCTATACCGAAGAGAAGTGTTTTTGGACCATTATTATTAATGATGTACATGAAGATGTCATAAACATTATTACTAACCTCTTTTTATTATGTTTATTATTACTAACCTCGGTAATCTCTGTTTTAGTGTAGGCGACTTCGTCTTGTACACAAATATTGCTGTTATCATGTTCACGACCTTTTGAGGGAGGTGTTTTATTCTTCTTTTCGCAGCTGGAGTAAGACCTCACAAATAGATAACAACTTCCGAAAATCTGTATCTGCAATTTGTTTTAAATAGCGAAACAGCCCTCACATTCACCTACAGTCATGAAGAAAACAGTTTCACTCTTGTGAATCAGTTCAAGTATACGGGAGTATTGTTTTCATTCAACATAAAATAGCATAAACACGTATACCGTATATAAACCCGCAATGGCCACACCCATCGTGAGAGCCGCACCTATGGCTTTGTTGAAAAATATCCACAAGAAATATATTTAAAAATTACCATTGTATTAGCCGCACCCTTGATTTCTGAGAAAGTTAGCAGTATTATCCGTTCTGTGGTACGAGAATTCCGAACTTTTCTCTTTCTAAACACCCGACCGGCTGGCAGGAAGTTTGAAACCGATGAAATATGCGTGCTACGTTGGTTGTCCGAAGCAGGTCAGCCCGAAAAACAGATGCACACAGGTGCGCTTTCTGAGGCAAGCCCAGCATGTTCCCGGAGATAGAAGACTGACTTCTGCAGTACGTAACGAAGACGCGGATCGACCGCAATAAGGTCCGCCTAAAAGTTTTTCAACTAGCGATTCATGCAGAATTTCGGTCTAGCAAAAGAGTTTTGTTTTCTACTATCAATACGTGCATGTCATTCATAATCACCATGGTCGCTTTTTGCTAAGCAGACAAACGTTTGCAATGAGTGCACAAGACGGCCGGACCGATCTAACCTAGGCATGGTGCTTTCATCCGATAAATTCTACTGCAGAGGACACGTTGAGAATTAGGTTGTGTTCAGCGAAGGCGATGACGTCAAAGGCTGGCCTAACCTTCTTTTCTCGCATGTAATGCTTGCGTATGATTGGCTTTGCAGACAGTACGCGTGTATTCTTAAATGTAAACATGCTTCTTTACCGTCCAAGGCAGTCAGATTTTTTTAATGAACATCAATGGCTTGCATTGATGCTTCGTGCAATGCTAGACCACGAGAGCACAAGAGGAAGTGCGAAAAGAATAATTGGTAATAATAATAATAATATCTGGGGTTTAACGTCCCAAAACCACGATATGATTATGAGAGACGCCGTAGTGGAGGGCTCCGGAAATTTCGACCACCTGGGGAAAGAATAATTGGTGATCAAACTTGGTTGCTCATTACACGAAGCATGAGTGCAAGCCAGTGTTTAAATTTACGGAAGTGCTAGAGAGACAGAGTGACCCGAACGAAAGACCATATTAACAAAAAATTGGGGGACGCTTAAGCTTCGCCTTTAAGAGTTGAACGCGATAGCGATATCCGGCCCCATTTTTATCGCACTCTGTTTGGCTTGTCATTATGTTCAGTCGCCCGGTGTCTCTCTCTCTCTCTCACACACACACACACACACACACACACACACACACACACACACACACACACACACACACACACACACACACACACACACACACACACACACACACACACACACACACACACACACACACACACACACACACACACACACACACACACGCACATACACTCGACATACCTATAGTAAAGGTATAGGTTTCCGCCCTCTTCAACAGAAATTTTATGACAACAGTGTAACCACTACGTGTGTGCCTTTGTAATGAGTAGCATGCTTTAAACTAGCAGCAATTACGCGCGTGATACTTTTTCGAAGTTGTGATGCAACCACTACGTGTTCGTAAGGGAATACGCGCAGTAATGTGTGTGCCTTTTGTAACGGGTGGCCGGTTTTAGACCACCAACTCGTTATGCAGTTCACATGGTGTGACGCCCGATAGCAATACACGCCGTGCCCCGTTTTACTGCGATATTACATCTCGTACTGTGATACCTGTACACATGACGCGTATGTTTGTGAAGCATTGAAGTTAATTTCAGTGGCAGTTCCAAGCAATGGTGTGGCTCCGTGGTAGAACATCTACTTGCCACTCAGACGGCCTGGGTTCGATTCTCACTCGAACCTAAGGTTGTTTTATTTATTTTATACAAGATGATTTTTCGCTCACAACCAATGACGCCGACGCCGACACCGAAATTTCTGCGGAACGAGCGCTCTGTAACGCTATCGCGTTAATATCGCATTTAAATGGTGCGAGGTGCATCAGCCAGCCCTCTATCTCATTAAGCGATAAAGATATCGAATTCCTGAATATCACGCACAGGCGCTGGACAAATTGCGGTACCTCTCTTGCTCTTTTCTTTTACTCGTAACCACTTTCCCTTGCGCGTGCGGGTACACGTTCACGCCTGTGTCGTGTGCAATAAACCTTCAGTTGAGAGCCAGCGCTGTTGTTGTTGTTGTTGTTGTTGTTGCTGTTGTTGTTGTACCCTCCGCCACATGGCTCACATCCGCTCCGGAGGATTGCCCAAGAATTGATCTTATTTTTTAAATTGTACTTTGAGTATTGAATGTTGATAACAATATCAATCAATGAATAAATAAATAAACAAAAACGTACGCAACAAGGAAAGAGTGGAATAATTGTTGTCCGTGTGTACTTCGTCTTTCGCCTCGTATTTTGCGCTGTACAATTCAATTCGTTATGAATCAAGACCAACTAGCCCGGCTGTCCGTTCTGTTATTTCTGGTAGCGAGGCAAAAGGGGAAGAGGAAGGCGATGAAGATGGCTCGTGTCGGTTCATGATGATTATAATTTTTTATCTAGGACACACGGCCAACCTTGAACTTAACGGCTCTTCTGTAAAAGTCATCAGCGTACAAATATGAACTCCGAAATTTCAAGCATGATTTTCAAGTGGGGATCGTTCTATAGCAGCGTGACAATTTGATGAGCTTGAATTTAAAGCACAGTTATTGTCGCTTTTCCAGTTCAAAAACCCGAAGAAGACTCTACCTGGAAATCATGGTCCGCCACCTGGTGTACACGGCTATGACCCGATGATGCCCGATATGTGGGGAATATTCTTCGCTCAAGGACCAGGTGAAGTTAGAGTACATTTTTAGCATTGTCCCCTAATTTTTATTAGGTGCATGTTTAGTGCGATTTCTCTAAATGACTAGAAAACGAGAACCGTAGTTACGATTTTAAAAGACGAAGTCGTGTTCTTTCATCAAACCCTGCTTTAAATTTCCATGAAAATTCACCAGAAGACTATAGACTCGCTCTGAAAATGCGCATATACGACAACTTTCACAAATATGAGTTCAGTGTCAACCTCCGTTTAGCTTAAGACAGTTGCTATGCCAACACATAGGGGACGCTGCTGGCGCCTATATAAGTAGTAGAAATTTTTACCTTCCGCCTTCGTGAAAGATTACAAAATTTCCCATGAATTTACGGTTCTTTTTTTCTTGTTTCCTGCGTTCTTACAACAACTCATACGGTGATTCTTTTGCGGAGATGGCAACTTTTTAACACTGTTTGCAACCCTTCAAATCTAACGTTTAAAACATTTTAACCTAACAATTTACACTTTTTAAACCTAACTGCACGGGCCTCTTGAATTTCTCCTCCGTCGAAAATGCGACCGCCGCGGCCGGGATCGGACCCGCAACCTTCGGGTCGGCTGCCAAGCACCGCAACCACTGTGCCACCCCAGTGGCTCTTGTATCTACTAGATGCTTAGAACACTTTAGGCCTATAAGTATGCGTCGTTCTTTAGTATTTACAGTCCTCTTACTACTGTCATGGGCACGATGAAGGTACCAAAGAAATTGGAGGTAAATAAATCATATATGTGAATGCGTGTTCAAAGGCGCATGTGTGCCATTCTCTGGTAATAGCTTAGGAGTGCCGACAAAAAACCTTAAAGGACCTTAAAAACCTTAAACAAAAAACGACAACAAAACGACAAAAAACCTCAAAACTCACAGGGTCCTTTAGCCATACGCCTCAGTCGACCCGAAGGCAAAAGCCATCTTCTCCTTTTTCTTCTAAGTCGATGTATTGAACTACAAGCGCCCCTCTCCGCAAGCGTTCTGCAACTAAGGTGGTTTAGCAAAGCCTCCAGGATCGGAGGCATTGTAAGCTTTCTGCACGTCCACCTTGTTTTGCACTGCTTCCGGGATCGGCCCACCTTCGGCCAAGCACCGATGTCATGTGATGACGTCGCCAATGTGACGTCATAACATATGATAGTTTCTGCATCACTCGTGTTGACGCCCCTGACGTTAGACGCCGGTCAAATTTTGCGTTTGATGAGGCATCGAAGGCTTTCGCCTTAATATATTTGTGTGGACATCCACGCATCAGCTACAAAACATCAATAGAGCCTGTTATAGCTCATAGAGCACTCTGACACACAGACGAAGAAGAGACACACGAACACACTTCGTGTGTCTCTTAATCGTCCGTGTGTAACAGTGCGCTGTAAGCTATAATGGATGTTTAATGGATGTTAATGTATAATGGACAGGGCCAGTTCACCAACTAGCCCTGTAAAAAACCTTGCAATAGACAGTGTGCCTGGCGACACCGACATCAATATGGTTTTATTTATTTATTTGATTTGCATACATACAAGCACAAGGACACAACGCCTGCCTGCTCTTTCGGGAGGAGGGAAGAGACAGAGGAAAGGAAGTTAGGAGGAGAAAAAGAGGAAAGAAGATAGGAAAGTCAAGAAAAAAATTGACGAAGACTGGGACAGAAATAAGTAATGCAAACGAAAAACAACCACCCACGTCGCGATATTTTTTCGGCTGCCATGCTTCTTGCGTGCGCTCTCCCGGCAGTTCTTAGCGCTGTGCTAACGTGCACACGATGCCGCCTGCGAGGCGCAGGGTGTGTGCGTCATTGTTTTATGTGCTCACGTGGCCAGCTGGGCGTAAAAGAAACCACGCCGAGTCTAGCCTCTTTCGGCGCTCTCTGAATACGAAACTCCGACTGCGGCCTAGGAAAACGTCTTCGAATAATTAACCGTATCACCAGCTGGAACAAAAGAGGTATTCAGATGTGATAAGAAGGCCGATAGCTTCTTATCGCAACGAAAAAAAACAAGATGCAATTTTTTGGTGTCAGTACACCTTCAAGGCAGTCATCACGAGATGAATGCTGCAATAAGTTTTGGGTTAGAGCTGCAAACCACGCCAAAAACGATGTTTCTGCCTCAGGTAGCATCCCTATACATTCTAACAATGTGGCCCTTCGCAACTTCTTTCCTGACGGCTTTTCTGTTTTTCTTTTTGCAGCCGTTCACGGGGCTAATGGAGGACCCAGCTTGGTTCGAATGGTGGATATCTACAACTTAATGTGCTACATGTTGGGAATGGATCCAGCTCCAAACAGGGGGTCATGGAATTTACTGAAGAGATTCGTAAACCCGAGATATGACCCCGCTATGTACAACCGTCCTTAACTAAACGTTGCAGAGATTTTAGACACATATTCGTAGAACTGTGTTTTACCCAATATTGCAGGGTAACACGAAGGATCCGGCATGCTGTAGTGCTTGCGTACAAGCGTGTTAAAACCATATTACGGCTTTGCGGTGCACCTGCTGAAACAACTTAGCATCAAAACCTCTCATGAGTGTTTATATTGAAGAGCAAGGCACTGCGTCATGGAAGTAACAATTTCCACTATGGTGGTAGCTTCTGTACGACACGGCAAAGACATGAACGGCTTCATGGCAGTCATTTAGGCAAATAAAGAGCCGAACCACATATTTACCAGTCATTATTTAGCAGTATCAACGTATGTGTTCTTTCTTCTAGCGTCTTTGTCTCTTTACTAACGTATCACCTCCATGCACATTCAGTGCGATGAGCTATACCAATTACTGGCGACCGCCTACAGCAATCGTTGTTTCTTACCCTTCAATTTCACCATAGCAGTTATTTCCTAACCACAACGATGTTTGATCGTCGCCAAGCGGGGCCCTTATTGTACCATTACAAGTTGAGCATATGCCATTTGCACTAGATCAAAAATGTAAGCGCTATCGTGTTCAACGCTTCCACATTACTCGTTCACAATTATATGCAGAGCGGAGTCCGGAATCTGTGTCGGCAGTGGCCATGTCTCATGTATTACGAAAAATATATAGTGCATACACGGTATTGGAAAAGCGATAGAAAGATTTGACTAGCGGCTATAGCGTATTGGGGATCCCTTATGTCGCGAATTCAATTACTCGGCTCTTCTGCCGCTATTTGAAGTGCTATAGATGCGAAACTGTTAATTCGTGTTGAATTTTTGGTCCACGTTACAAAAACCACATAGCAAAAAAGACAGTTTACCGCAAGGACCCAGCAATGAATGCGATAGCAACAAATTGTAATATTATACGATGTAAGGCTAACTCTTTTGGACCCGATCTCGCGTAATTCTAGAAAACGTAGATGTAAAAGAATACGGCCGCTCCAGGGAGAGAAACACTTTTCGCACAGTCTGTTCGCGTTGAGAGCACAGCACGTGGAAAGGTAAACGAGCCGTCTGCTGATGCCTGCCGAGACAGCGCGCGCGCCAGCGATCGCGACCACGCCATTGAAATCAAAGTTCACAGTTGCTGCTCGAGCGAGACGACCCCCCCCCCTCCCGCGTTCCTTCATACCCTCTCAACATGGGCGAGGCGTTTCCTCTCTGCTTGTGTAGCAATCGATGGCAGGCCGTCGCACGCGGGTTCATGTTATCGCATGTACCCTCCGTGCAACCGAGATGGGTCGGCTCGTTTCATCTCAGCTTCAGTGGCGTACGTCACCCTCGCTAGCGCGCCTTTACCCGCGGGTAAAACATACGATGCGCGGGAGGGTTTTATCGATTCTGATTTTAAACGGAACATGACGGCGACGGCGGCGACAACGCTGCCGGCAAAAACCTGTCGAGATTGTCCACATGATTGCTATCGCAACATAAAATAACTCAGAGCCCTCTGCTACAACAATCCTCATAACCCATTTCGATGCGGTAAACGACACAGTGCTATCAATCTGGCTTTCATCATTGCCGCTCTTTCGGTGATCCAAGCTTTCGAACACGTTATTATTATGGGTTCCAAATGTCTTCTTATTTGCTTTAGCCTCGAAGGCAGCATTTCACTACGATCTTAGGATACCAACCATACATATACTAAGCTAAGCTGAGCCGAAATATTTATTTTTTTTAATACCAAGGGAGATACTTGTTTCAGGGCATTCATTCATTCATTCCTTTCACCCTCAAGAACGTAGACCTTTAAAATGGGAGTAAGGTACATGAAAATAACAAAACAATCGAAAAAAATGACACCAAAGGTATAAACAGCAATGCAACATGAGTATCAGCAAACAGTAATATGAACATGCAGCTTCAGATTCAAGATAAATATCACGCAATAGAAAATGAGCACATAGCGCGACATACAATGTATACAAACAAAACAAACGAAACCGAAGGACATTCCCTTCACGCGTCAATGAAAAATAACTGCGCACCGACAAAGAAGCTTCTTGTACACACACACACACACACACACACACACACACACACACACACACACACACACACACACACACACACACACACACACATATATATATATATATGGAAACCCGTGATAACGAAATCCCGAGGGAACGAAATTCTCACCGCAACGAAATATTTTTGGAGCACCGGCGAACGCCCATAGGAGTCAATGCATTCCGTAACTCGCGATTACGAAAGATATTCATACTGCAGTCCCTCATTAACGAAATTTTTGAAACACGAGTGCGCAAATAATCTACTCTCGCAACATTAACTACATTCGAAAACTGCTGAAATGCATTCATGCTACACCTAAATTGTGCAAAACTGTCGCTACAGCGCACTTGGAAAGCAGCCGCCATCATTGTTTACAAAAAAACATAAAGCTGGCGACAACGATGATGATGATGGCTTGCCGAAACACCTGCTCGTTATCGCGGACTACGTAGCCAAATCCACATTCCTCATGGAGTTTCGTTCGTTGGCTTGGCTCTGTGGTTGGCTTTGTCGGCTTTGCGCGCACATGGTCGCGTGTGTGGAGCCATTTGTGGAGCGTTTGCTTGGTCGCTTGGTGTAACGTGAACTGAGTGTTGCGATTGCTTCGTCCGATTTCGTTGCCTGCAAAGATGCCGCCTCCAACAAAAAAGCGGAAGTTTATCACGCTGGAAGATAAGGCTGCAATCATCAGTGAGGGGGAAAAGGGTAGGAAAAAAATGGACATCGCCGAAGAATTCGGCGTTGCGTGCAGCTCGCTGTCCACGATTCTGCGCTGATCAGCGCTGATCCAGCGGAGCCTGACGAAGGTTCGCCTATAGGCGCACTTGATGACGGTGCTGGTGACAGCGCGCTGCCACCGTCAATGACCAGTGCATGGTGCGAACTTTGTGTCGTGCCAAACGAGGATTCCCGATCGAGAGGCACGAAATTGTTGCATGGTAAGGCCCGCCAAAGCAAACTTACTCAGTATTTGGTAATAAAATGTGTTTTTTTTTGTAAATTCGATGTCTTTTCTGCCGATTTCTCGCGCCAACGAAATTCCCGCAAGAGCGAAATTTTGTGCTTTCCCCGCCGATCTCGTGTGTGTATATATATATATATATATATATATATATATATATATATATATATATATATATATATATATATACAGCGCACTTTGCGTGTATATATTTATACAGCCCACGGCTCAAGGCCGATGTTTAAAGGGTACCCTGAAGTCCCCGAAGCGTGCGGCGGCTTCGGTGCGCAATCTGTGCGCCATCTGACGTCACTGCTTTATATATATATATATATATATATATATATATATATACATATATATATATATATATATATATAATATATATATATATATATATATATATATAATGTGAAGAAAGTAAAGTGGACGAAACGATAGCTTGCCGCCGGCAAGGGACGGAACCTGCGAACTTCGAATAGCGCGTCCGATGGTCTACCACTGAGCTAGGGTGGCGGTCGTCCACTTTATGGGGTATATATGTTCATTTTAAACCTATACTCGCGGACAACTTTCTGTGGCAACGCAGTCAAGGCTACAGAGCCGAACCACGCCGTTTTCGTCAGTGTCGCTACGCAGCTGGAAGTAGTTCCGCAAAAAAAAAAAAAAGTTTTTTCTGCGTAACCTAGTAATTTAAAAATGTGCAGTTTTAAGTTTTAGCTGCTAATTGATAATGCCAGAAAATTATTAGTGATATTATGTGAAATAGCGTTATATTTTACATTTTCGGGGTTTTTTTTAGTTGCCACGTTCCCCATTGCCGTCGTATTGGCTCCCTTCCCTCACCATCTCCCTTCAGAAAAAAATTATGGCCTCCGCGTCGCCAGTGCCTTCTTCCTCCGGTTGCTCGCCAATTCGCTCGCCGCACAGGATATTCAAGAAGCTTGAGTACCAAAAGCTGTCGAAAGAAACCAAGCAAGTGGTCTGCAACGTGTACGCCGAAGTGAGACTGACGCAACCGAGACTCTCCGTCGCTTCCGTGTTTCGTTCGGTTAGCCTGCTTACCGGCGTGAGCGAGCGTACTGTCCCACGGCTGAAGGCCGATGTTTTAAAGGGTACCCTGAAGTCCCCGAAGCGTGCGGCGGCTTCGGTGCGCAATCTGTGCGCAATCTGTGCGCCATCTGACCTCACTGCTTCTCGCGCATGCGCAGCACGTCTCTCGGACTGCCACGCGAAACTGCTCCACCTCTGCCAATGTAGCTAACGCTACAAAAACAAATCACGACCAAGCTCGGAGTTGTTGATTTGAGAGGGTACATGAAGCGTGATACGTGCTGCCACGAGCGTAGCCGATGCTCGATCAAAGATGTCAGCCAAGCACTTTAGCTTCGTCGCGACGAAGTTGAATGAATTAGGGGGTAGTATAAGAGATAACGTGTCATATTGCGGCAATCCTTAAAGTAATGGTAGCATCTATGACAACGCATCGGACATCAACTATTGTTTAAGGTGACGGGCGTCAAGGCCTATTCTTGATAGGCCGTGACCGTGGCTGGGCAAAATACCAGTCAAAGTGAACAAAACTATTGATACTTCAAGTAAGAACAGTATTGCACAAAATAATATTCAAAGGTGCGCAATGAGAGATACAGTGGCATCATATTGCTATTTCATTGCTTGGCTTTCCTCCATAGTAATTTCGTCACCGTCGGACGATTCCCAATTCCCGTTGACGCTGCCGACTTCTTCCGGGGTGCGCACGGATTTAGCCATCTTCGAAAAGTCTAGTTATTGACAGCTTTTTTTTTATTTTTAGTGGACCGGAGGGGAGTATTGGGCTTGCCCAATTTCTGTGGCACATACCCGCAAGGCTTGTTACAGACATCTTCATCATTTTTAGTGGACCGGAAGTGAGTAGTGGAGATTGCCCGATTTCTGTGGCCTATACCAGCTATGAGCTGCGTTACATTCCGCAGGGATAAACCTCGATCTTAAACAGCTTCGATATTATTACTCTGAGATGCGCCCATGACAGGCTCAGCCATTTCATTATGAATGTGGGTTAGTGTCGTTATCAGGCTCCTTGAAGTATTGGAAACCAATGACCCTTGGTCTGCCGTAGTCCTAAAATGTGGCGTGGCAACGTAGAGATTGTGTTCAGGTGATTCTGAAGGCACGGGAAGCACGAAAAACAAAGTACTAAATAAGAATGAAATTATAAAGCAACAGACCCGCAACTGCTTTGTATAGAACATGGTTGGGATGGAAGCCTGCTCGATGGTTTCATTTTAGCGGCGCCAAGCCATGCGTACAAACGCATGGCCCATACGCCATGCGCTTGTACAAAGGCTTTAAAGAAGCATTGACACGAAAATTTTGCATCTGGTTTTTTTTTTCTGTTGCAATAAGTAGCTAACGACCCGCTTATCACGGCTGCAAAGCTTGTTTGATCGAGCGCGCGACGGCGCGGCGAGAGAGCGCTGAGTGAGGCGGGACCCAGAGTGATCTTCATGTAAACATAGCTGGCTACTTGAGCACGCGAAACCGCGTGGACATGAGCACCGCATGGCCAACTGTTTTCAACGAAAGCTTCCTGGGGGCTGTTATAATGCCCTCTGAGACGCTGTAAATAAGCGTGACCCCCCCTTCACCCCCCCCCCTCGAAAATGCACTGCCGAGGCATGGATATCAGCCTTTGTACGCCCGTGCAAGTCTGCCCCCAGCTTCGTTGAAAAGGTCTGCCAGGAGAGGCGATGAGAGAACGCTCCGCAAGGATCGTGGCAGCCAACACAAACTCGGACGCACGTGCAGGTCTGTGCTGTTTATACGAAAACCAAAGGCGCGTTTCGCGTGCAGTGGTGCGGACGCACTTGAAATTTTATTAAATAAAGTTCTAGGCTATATTATAAGTTGTGTCACACAATCTATCCCACAAGTTATCTCGCCTTCAAAATTGCGTCAGCATCCTTTACAGTGACATTAAAATAAAAAAGTAGGAGAGGGAGGGGGTTCAATTAAAAGCGAAATTTTCCCCAGAAATAAGCTGTCAGGGGCGGCGGACGTAATAAGTGTTATAAGCACGCTAATGTATTAATATTTATTGCGCACTAACGACACTTCTTCACTTGAACAATATATGGCGCATATTGTAATTGAGGCGTTGCAAACATGCAAAACGAAATCTGAGGGCGGCGCGCGATTTTCTTACCTACACCGTTAAAGAGCGAGAGAGAACTTATTCATTAGGTTTGGGATAAGGGGTCATGAGCTCGATGGGTGGTGTCCCAAGTCCAGGGCTTCACGGCTACTGCTGCCTGCCTGACGTGACCCACGTGTGCAAGCTGTACTTCCGGATCACAGCTGGCGAGCTGCGCCTCCCATTGCTCGAAAGTATTAGAAGGATTACAGTGACCTAAAAAGGTACCTAAATTTGGTGATTGGTTTAGGCATCCCCACGAAATGTGATATAGCCATGGCGAGCCGCCACACCACGGAAAGGTGTGCCCGTTGGGATTTTTTTCTTTAATCTTTGTAGGTTGGGAAACCCCCGCTTGGATTCTACGGAGGTCGATCGCTTCCTGCCCTGGTTTGTGAAGGGCGCTGTATTTTTGCCGCGTGCCTCGCTGGTGAGCAAGGATTTCGCGAGGGGCCATTCTGGATGGGTCGTGTTTTCCTCGTGAATTTCCTCCTGGAGTGTTTGGAGGGACTGAAGTGCGGTCGAGGCTCTCATCGGTTCGTGAGCCCTCGAGCAAGAGCATTGCACTCTCGTTTCCCGCCAGGCCGGTGTGTCCTGGACAAGGTCATCCTGTATTTGCTTTTCAATCTCCCGCTTAGGAATCTATACTGCTGCTGGGGATGTTTCTTTACCCTGGATTCGTTCTCGGTCCTCTACCGCGCACCTCCACCAATTGATAGTACTTATACAATTAATGGTTTAGGTACGGTGAGTGTTTGATAGACGGGACAGCACGGGACAGCAGTCAGTTCCCAAAACAGAGCCCACGAGCGCGAGCACCAACCACAACAATCGTCTTCTTCATCGTTCTCTACGGACAACCATACTGATCACTACAAGCACTTTATCGAGAGGCGGCCTTTTAAAAAGAAACGGCAAGCTTCCTGCGAGTCGGAGATGATAATGGTCTGGGGGTACTTCACACTGATGACATGCGCATCCCTGTGCACGTCCTCGATCGCAAAGGCGGAATGCTTTCTACTGCCCTTGCGATGGAAGAGCAAGAAAAAACCGTTAAAATTTTGACTAAAATGCACTGTTGGTCCCAGCTAGGTACTTCAATGCGCGAAACGGTGTTTCGCACACTGAAGTATGCCAAAGTGCCTAGGACGCCAATGTAACTTTGTAACCATAATAATAATTTTGGGGTCTTACGTTCCAGAAGAACGATATGATTGTGGCACGCCGTACTGGGCAGGACCCCAAACGTAGACCATCTGGGTTCTTTAACGCGCACTTCAATCTAAGTACACGGGCAACTAGCATTTAGCCTCCAAAGAAATGCTACCACGCGGCAAGGATCGAACCAGCGACTTTCAGGACAGCAGTCTAGCACCGTAACCACCGAACAAACGTGCAACTTGATTCGGAAATTAATATCTCGAGACTCGAAGCCGATGCCGTCCTAAAGAACATTTACAAAGCGCATGCGCCCTGTGGACTCGCTGGATACACTATGCCGATTGGCATGTGCATATCTCGTAAAGTAAATATTAGTTAATTATTGAGAGAAGAGAGAGAAAACTTTTATTTGTGCAGGCCTCAAGGATCCCTCGTTGGATGGAGCCCTTAGTTCAGGGCCCCATTGGCTCGCGCCACACCACGTGCCCGCTGGATCAACCGACGCTGCTCCTGCGGCTCTGAGCTGGTCAGCGCAGTCTCCCAGGAGGATTGTGAGGGTGAAGGAATGGGCGGCAGCCCGGGTTGTGGACATTCCCAGGTGCAGTGATACACCATGGGCTCCGCTCCACAATAGGGGCAGTATAATATTGTGAGGGATGGAAGAGATGAAGGATGTAAGGCAGGGAATGAATTAGTCTGAAGCTGCCGCCAGGCAACAGCGTCCTCTCAGTTGAGGGATTTGTGTGGTGGTGGGAAGTACATACGGCTTTGCCGGTAATGTTGTAGCGTTTCAGTGTAGTTGAGTGGTTCCGTTGGTGCATCATCTGGGTTGGACAACTCTTCCGATGGCGCCCGGTTTGGGAGCTCTCGAGCTACCGCATTAGCGCGTTCATTGAACTTCACTTATTAAACCAGTCATTGACGTGATTTCAGCTCTGGCGGATGTCAGCTGTCCTGACAGTTCATTTTCGACGAAATGTTTTTATTTTTGTTCCAGAGAAGTCATTTTTAAATACTATTAAATGTCTTCGTAGAAACTCGCGGTATAGTTAAAATGCAAAAAAAGACCGTTCTACGTAGCTTAACAGTATATACGGCAGGTATCAGTGTATATAGCGTTATTAAGGTTTCCACAAAGTCAAGGCGTCTTGTAGCTGTGATCTAATTCCTTGTTCATAAAATGTTTTATCCATAACGGTGGTAGTTTTTTTAATCGTACAATGCCGGTTAGATTTGTCGAATGTCAAATCTGTAGCGCTCTACACATTGGGCACGTTGTTCTCCAATAAAGTGCTTATCTTGTTAGCCATCTCCAAGTAGTGATAAGATGTAGCTCATGACTTGTGG